>NW_017731537.1:2694449-2695704 GCF_001890085.2 Hipposideros armiger
AGGTGGCTCAACAATGTGCCTACCACATTAAGAGAAAAAAGGAAAATGAAAAACCCACACAAGCATGTCAGTTGATGCAAAAAAAGGCATCTGACAAAATCCAACATCCTTTCATGATAAAAAAAAAAATCAGAAAGCTAGGATTAGAAGGAAACTTCTTCAACACAATAAAGACCATTTATGAAAAACCCACAGTGGGCCAGCCGAGTGGCTCAGTTGGTTAAGAGCTCGCTCAAGAGTGCAAGCTCTGAGCAACAGGGTCGCTGGTTCGATTCCTGGCCCGAGCTGAGCTGCCAACAGGTGGCAGAATGGCTCAACTTGAAAAAAAAAGAAAAACCCACAGTAACGTAACACTCAATGGTGAAAGACTGAAAGCCTTCTTCCTAAGATCAGGAACATGACACGGAAGCCTGCTTTCACAACGGCTGCGTAATACTGTCCTGGGAGTTCCAGCCAGGCACAAGAAAAAGAAATAAAAGGCATCCAAATTGTATAAAAAATAGAAGAAATCCAAAACACTCATTCAAAAAGATATAATGTATTCCCCCATGTATAAGACGCACCCTTTTCAGGAAAATTTGGGGTATAAAAACTGGGTGTGTCTTATACAATGGTTGTAGATTTTTTTTACTTGCATTTGACAGTGATGAGGAGTTGTATGAATTTTATGATGAATAAAACTGGAGTTCAATAAACTTTATGTAATACATTTTTTTTCAAATTTTGGGCCCCAAAATTAAGGTGCGTCTTATACATGGGAGCGTCTTATACATGGGGGAATATGGTATGCACCCCTGTGATCAATGCAGCATAATTTATAATTGCCAAGATACGTAAGGAACCTAAGTGTCCATCAGTGCACTATTAGATAAAGAAGATATGATAGGGCTGACCGTTATGTCGCGTTGCTTAAGAGTTGGCTTGGGAACGCCGGCTCTGAGCAGAAGGGCCGTGGTTAAGATCCCACATGGACCACTGACACTGCCCTCTACAGCTAAGATGGTGAACAACAGCTCGACCTGGAGCTGGTCTGCCGTGAGTCACCGGCGACAGCGTAGGCTGCAGTGAGGCTGTAGTGGGCTGCCATAAGCTACCGTGAGTGTCTGGCAACCAGCATGAGCTGCCGTCCAGCAGCCAGCGACCTATCTGCCTCACCCAGGAAGAGTGCAATGATAATACCAACATAGGCCAGTGAAGCAACATCCTCCACAACTAGACTGAAGAACAAAAGGACAGCAACTTGTCTGTTCCCCTT
>NW_017731537.1:2696124-2697842 GCF_001890085.2 Hipposideros armiger
CCGGTTCGGATCCCACATATGAGGGCCAGTGACACTGCCCTCTACAGCTAAGATGCTGAACAACAGCTCAACCTGGAGCTGGGCTGCTGTGGGTCGCCGGCGACGGCGTAGGCTGCAGTCCCTGTGGCAGTGGGTTGCCATGGGCTAGCCAGCAGCCAGCGTGAGTGGCCAGCAGCTGCAGTGAGCGGCCGTCCATAGGCCAGCGACTGATCTGCTTCGCCTGGGAAGAGTGCAATGATGGTGCCAACTTGGGCCAGTGAAGCAACGTCCTCCACAAGTAGGAAGCAACTCAAGAACAAAAGGACAGCAACTTGTCTGTTCCCCTTCCACCAATTCCCCAGCACTGTTCCCATCCCCCAATTCCCCAATTAAAAAAATCTTAAAAAAAAAAATACAAGCAAGTAGGGAAAACCATCAACGACTACGGAACCTGCATGAAACCAGCATCTGGGCAGCAACAGGGCATTTGAGGGACTTGAAGAGAACATCAAAATAGTTTCTAGGTATTTACTGGACAGTATGATGGCCAGTTTTTGAGAAGAGAAGCAGAAAACTGGAAAAGGTTTAGCCCAATCCAATAACAAGTCAGTGCTAGGTAAGTTCCGGAAAAGGCTGGAGCCGTCTGAGTCATATAAATTCTTTAAGTCAACCTGACAACCAAAGTTGCTTCCCAGAATAGGGCTCCACACTGAGGGAAGCAGCTAGGTGTGGAACCAAAACTGAGCAAAGCAGGAACAAGAGATTTAAGGAAAGAAAAGGTCCAGATAAAAGTAGAGAAGGGGAAAGGAAACCACCATATTTTTTAACATTTTAGAAAAAAAATTTTAAAAACCAGAAGAGGGAGCTCTGTGCCATCAGAAAAGTTATTCTGAATCATGACCTCTTCTAAAAAGTTCAGGAAAACAAATTTCACATAAAAATGACTAAGAGAAAAATGTCAAGGTCCCATCCCATACAGTTATTTTAAGAAAAAAGAGACTTAAGAGTAGAATAACATCTCTACAGATAATGAAAGACAGATTTTAGGCACAGATCAAAATAATACTATTTCAAAACAAGCTAAAAGGCATTGAGAAACTAATTCAAGACATGAAAGGCAAAAATAAATCACAATCACAAAACTCTAGAAAAGGTAAAGGAACTAAAAAAGAAATAGAAATAAAAGGAAAAAGTCATTTCAGAAATGAACACAAAATAATAATGCACTAAGAGAAATAAAAGATAAAAAAGAGGAAACTTTTATAAATCAAAAAGAAATTAATAAAGTGACATCAGCAAAATGGTACAGTAGGCAGCTCTAAGCTCTCAGCCCCATTCAGAAACATTGAAAAACAAGCAGAAACCCTGAGAACCAACCTTGTTAGAACTCTGGAAAACAGTTTTACAACAGCCAAGTGAATACTGAATCAAGAATAAGGCAACTTAAAAATGGTAGGAAACCTCTGTGGCATTACTTACCCATGTCCCACCCCCTTCTCCAGTCTTGAAGACATAAGCCTGCATTCCCAGTATGGGATCCTGGTACCTGGTTCCAGGGCAAGTAGAGCAGACCTAAATCTCAAATTATCGTGTCTGTCCGTTCTAACCTGTTTAGGGGCCACCTGACAGACTGACGCAAGTCTCTTATCTTTGTTTAGCCTAATTTGGAACTCACCCAAGCTAAAAAAAAAAAAAAAATAGAAAAAGCAATCCCAGGTGGCTCAACAATGTGCCTACCA
>NW_017731537.1:2699007-2720370 GCF_001890085.2 Hipposideros armiger
CATAGGCCAGTGAAGCAACATCCTCCACAACTAGACTGAAGAACAAAAGGACAGCAACTTGTCTGTTCCCCTTCCCCGATTCCCCAACGCTGTTTCCCTCCCCCAATTCAATTCCCCAATAAAATCTTAAAAAACCAGATATGATATTAAAACATGTTTACACTGAACTATTATTACTCAGCCATAAAAAAGAATGAAATCTTACCATTTGTGACAACATGGATGGACCTAGAGGGTATTATGCTAAGTAAAATAAGTCAGACTGAGAGAGACAAATACCATATGATCTCACTTATATGTGAAATTTAAAAAACAAAATGAACAAACAAAAGAGAAACAAACTCATAGATACAAAGAACAAACTGATAGTTGCCAGACAGGAGGGGCTTTGGGTCTGGGTGAAAAAAGGTGAAGGGGTTAAGAAGTACAAATTGGCAGTTACAAAATAGTCACAGGGATATAAAGTAAAGCATAGGGAATATAGTCAATAATATGGTAATAACTATGTATGGTGTTTCTATGCTGTGCATCTGAAACTAATATAATATGGAATGTCAGCTGTAATTTAAAACTAAAAAAATGTTTAAAAGACTCTGCGTAGGGCACCTCTAGAAATAAAAGTTGAAAAGGAAAAAAAAACTGGAAAGAAATTATATCTATTCACAGATGACGTGATTCTATATATAGAAAATCCCATGGAACCCACAAGAAAGTGACTAGAGCTGATAAACAAATTCAGCAATGTTGCAGCAGCATACAAGATAAACACAAAAATCAGTTGCGCTTTATACATCAGCAACAAACAATCCAAAAAGGAAACTAAGAAAGCAATCCCATCTAAAATATCATTTAACTAAAATAACTAGGAATGAATTTAACCAAAGAGGTAAAAGACTTGTACACTGAAAACAACAAAATACTGTTGAAATAGATTAAAGAAGATTTAAATAGAAAAGCAACTCATGTAGATAGATTGGAAGGCTTAATATTGTTAAGGTGTCAATAGTAACCAAAGTGACCTACAGATTCAATGTAATTCCTATCAAAATTCCATCAGTCTTTTTTGCAGAAACAGAAAAGCAGATCCTCAAATTCACATGGAATTGCAAGGGACCATGAAATGGCAAAACAATCTTGAAAAAGAACAAAATTGGAGGATACACACTTCCTGAATTAAAAACCTACTACAAAACTACAGTGATCAAAACAGTGTGGTACTGGCATAAGGATAGACATAAATGAGATAGAATAAGTGTCCAAAAATAATCCTAGGGATCTATGGCCAACTGAATTTCAACAAAGGTGCCGAATCCATCCAATGAGATAAGAATAGTCTCTTTGACAAATGATGCTGGGACAACTGGATAGGCACATACAAAAGAATGAAATTGGACCCTTAACCTCACTCCAAATACAAAAGTTAACTCAAAATGGATCTAAGACCTAAATATAAGATCTGAAAATATAAAATCCTTTCAGTCATTATTTCTTGAAATATTTTTTTCCTGACTTTCTCTCACTCTTCTTCTGGGATTTCCATAATGTGTATGTTGGTTACACTTGATGTTGTCCCATAGGTCCCCTTCGGTACTGTTCATTTATCTTCCATCTTTTTTCTTTCTGGTCCTCAGACAGGGTGTTTTGACTCCTGCCTGCTCAAACCCGCTACTCTAACGTCCATTGAATTTTTATTTCACCTACTGTACTTTTTACAATTTCTATCTCTATTGAAATTCCCCACGTGTTCACACATTGTTCTGATTTCCTTTAGTTCTTTGTCCATGGTTTCCTTCAGCATTCTGAGCATATTTAAAAGAGTTCAAGTCTTTGTCTAATAAGTCCAATATCTGGGCTTCCTCAGGAATGATTTCTATCAATTTCTATTTTCCCGTGGATGGGCCATAATTCGCTAATTCTTTGAATGTTTTATAATTTTTTGTTGAGAATTGGACATTTTGAACATTGTTCTGTGATAACTCTAGAAATTAGGCTCTCTCCATTTTTCAGGGATTTGCTTTTGTTTCTTGAGGAAGCCTTCAGTCATCTGTTTGGTGACTTTTCCAAATTTTCTCTTTTCTTTTCTCTCTCTTTTTTTTTCTTTTCTTTTTTTTTTTTTGTGCAAACTGTATTCCTTGTTGTGTATTGTCACTGAAGTCTTTGTTCTGTTATCTCCATGGTCAGCCAGTGACCCAACAGAGATTTCCTTAAATGCCAGGATCCAATAAGGAAAAAAAAAAAGGGGAGGGTGGAGGTGGTGTTGTCTTTTTAAAACCCCTTGGCAGATGCCAGAGAAGCCACTAGGTTTATGGGGTTTAAAACAAAGGCCGGCCTCTGTTCTAGCCCCTCAGCAATCAGAAGCAGCAATCAAAACATACAACACCAATTTCTGAAGGACAAGCAAGGTCACAGCTGCCTGCAGAGAGATGGAGGATGGAAGATTTGGCCACTATGCAAAACACCAAAATTCTTGGAAATTTACCAGCTTCTTTCCTCTTTAAGCACTCTGCTGTATACTGCAAGTGTTTGACTAGGCTCCAGAGTTCCAAATTAATTGCTTTGGACAGTTCATGCCAGCTTAACAATCTTGGTGAAGGAACCAATTTTTGAAGCTCCCTCCTCTGTCATTTTCCATGACATCACTCGTATTAGCCATATTCCAACCTATAAATCTTTTCTTGGGCCAAACCAGTATCTAATCTATAATAATAGCTACCATTTATTGACTATGTGCAGGCACTTCTGATCCTCAAAACAATCCTACCAAGTAGATATTACCAACTCCATTTTATATACTATATTAAGAAACTGAGGCTCAGGTATACTAAGTAGGTTGCCTTTGTCTCACAGCTATTGCAGATTTGACACTGTTAGTCCTTCAAAAACTCCACACTGCTTTCCTCCTATCCTACTTCAACTAAACACTCTCTAGTCTGAGTCCAAACTTAAGAAATCCCACTTGGGTTATGAAGTGTTCCTGAAGCAGTTAGAATAGGAAGAGCCAATTTCAACTCCAACTCCACCTTTAGGCCAATCATTCTGTCTATAACATAACTTGACGCCTGTCTCAAAGAGACTGCACATCTATAAAATCAAAGGCAGAGAAACTAACTCTACACTGACAATAAATTAAGGGAGCATGAATTAAATACCCAAATCTTGAGAGGCTGGTGAGAAGTACAGTTAGGCATAGCCAGTTGCTAAGAATGCACTTAAGAGCGAGGGCGGTGATCTGAATGAAAGGTCAGGAGAAGGAGGAGGAGGAGGAGGAGGAGGAGGAGGAGGAGGAGGCGGTGGCAGCGGAGGGGGACAGGTTACTGCTATACATTTATATATATAGTTAAGGCCCAGCCCCAGAGGGTAACAAAACAAACAAAGGAAGAAGTGCTAGAGTGAAGCTGTAAGAGAGGGCTTTGGACTTGAGATTTCCTTAGAGAGAAGCTACTACCAAAGGATTTGAAGAAAATATTGTTTTAGGGAGATTATTCTAACAGCTCTGATAAGTGAGCAGCTGTGTGTAGGATGAGCTGCAGTGGGAGTCACTAGAAATAGGGAAATCCATGATTTGCACATTTTTGCCACCAATAATTGAGTTATTTCTTAGAGTACACAAAAGTCCTTATATGCATATTATATGCAAATTTATTTGTTTATATAACCTTCCAAGTTTCCCAACTAGCAAAGCACCACATGTTTCAGGGGCTGGAATTTTTAAGTTGTGCCACTGACAGGGGAAATATAGTTTTATTCATATGCTATAGAAAAACACATAGAAAAGTGGTAAAATGTTCTTGCCAAAATGAAATTTCACATGTAAACTAGAAGGTACCTAGCAACATATACCGAAAGGGCTTGCAAATGTTATGAATTTGCCAAGATTTTTTCCATCTCCAAGTGACATTCCAGACACATTCAACGAACAGTAATTTTTTTCTTGTGGAGTTAGCTCACAAGGGAAAAGTATTTCTATCTCTCTACATAGGAACAGAGAGAAGATTATGAAGGACATGAGTAGAGAAGATGGAAAGGAGAAACTTAAAAAAATTTAACGAGAACATTACAAAATATACAAAACACAGCTAGAATGATTACGTCTTTTAAAAATGTGTAATCAAATTGTGACAATCCTTCACTAGAGTTTAGGACAAAACAAATTAGATTTCTGAAGCTCAGCAAGATACAAAATAAACATCATCTGAACATTATAGTTCTGATAGGTGCGACTATTGAAAGCCTACACCAAATTCTAATTTGGAGGACATTAACCTATTTTCCAAACTGTTGACAAGCAAATCCTGATTATTTTTGCCTCTAATGATGTGTTCATCACAGCACAATGCATCCAATTTTGTCTTTGAGCCTCCTACTTAGGTAACTGGTATTAAAGAAAAGGTACTGATTCCAAACTCAATCTTTTAGATCCCAAGAGGTCTCTAATTACCTCAAAGAATGTCAAAATTTTAATTCCAATATTTAAAATTTGTATGTATTTATTAAAATGCCATGTATTTTAACATATTAAGCATAGAACAAGGGGATATTGTGATATTTTAAATATACAAAACTCTTGACTATATTATATAGGTCATTATTATCTTTTTTTTTTTTAGCTGAGCCATCCTGCCACCTGTTGGCAGTTCAGCGGCAACTCAGTTCGGGCCGGGACTCGAACCACTGTTGCTCAGAGCTCGCACTCTTGAGCGAGCGCTTAACCAACTGAGCCACTCAGCCGGCCCTATAGGTCATTATTTTTCTCACAAAATATCAGCTTAAACCATCCTGAGATCAGCTGAAACAACAACAAAATAATTGCAACACCACTCTATCTCTGACAGTTAAAATAAAAAACCTCACCCATAGAATAATAGCCTTGTTTGCCACAAAAGGAAATCATTGTGATCACATTCATGGGAAATATAGAACAAGGTCACTATGTTCAAAAGATGTAGCCTGACGTATTGTTTAATAATGCACATAATGGGCTTGATGTAAGGACAGATGGTAGTGATTTATATAGTCACTAAGAGATAGGGAAGAGGGAGAAGCTTTTAAAAACATTTTCCATTCAAGACTGGTAAAATTGGCAAAACATAGAAATCTAGATCTTATTTAGGGGGAAAAAAACTACCCATGCATAAAACAACTTATTTGACAAACAAATTCAATGGAAATGTTAAAAGATGCAAATATACAGCTGCCCCAAAAAGAAACATTCATAGATTTGTAAAATGCTTGCTTAATAAGATCATGAAAATAATCATGATGGCCTTTCCCATTCTTTAGGCACAACCACTCAGGTTAGCACATAATTTTAATGTTTCAAACAAGTTGGTCTTTACTTATGTCTCTCCTTTTAGTGATAATTAACTCTTCCAGAGATTTATCTCCTCAAGACTTTGACAATGCACACATCCATTGGTGAGTTCTTTAAAAATTATAATGACTCTACTTTGAGAAAAGAAAACAAAGTAACTAACTCAGGACTATAAGTGAATAATAGAAATAATAACAATGCAATTTATGAAACAATTTTAACCGGGATGGGAAATGACTATTGGGACCAAAGAAAACAAAGCCCTTACAGGGTCAAGTATAGTGCAGAGGCTCCAATTTTTCTGCCGCCACATGATTTAGATGTTAAACACAGTCTACTTCCAATACCCCTCATGACATCCACTGCTTTTCAGGATGAATAGGTAAGAGTTAAGAGTCACCAATTCTTTTTCTTATTTTGAACTGAAATTTAATAATAGGAAGTATCACATTCAGGAGGTTGGGGGGGGAATGGGTGAAAAACGATAAACTGGATAGTTTCCTTCTTATATAACGCTGTAGAAATCATCCTATGGAGTTATAGAGTGCTTTGCAATTACAAAGCCATTGTCATATACTTTACTTTCATTTAATTGTTATAAAGATATGGTTGACTAAATACAGCATTTCAATCCTTATTTATAGGCATGGAAACTGGCTTAGATAAGCTAGGAAAAAATGTATCACATTTCAAATTCCACCTCCATTTATGGCTTAAACACAAGGCCTTAAACATTTTTCCCTAAAAAACTTTTAGGGCCAAAGTGAAGTTTTCTTTCAAAAGGATCACTGATTTCTTTCACTACCATGAAAAGTTACATCACTTACACTCACAATTCAGATAGAAATTTTAACCACAGAGCAAAGCCGAATAAAGAAGAGTTCATTGTTCAACAGTGTCAAAAGGATACCACATAATTTACAATAATCACAAGTTTCTGAGTGCTTACTATGTGCTTAAACAACTTTCCATTCAAAGTCTTTCACTTAATCTTTACAACTATCCTATGAGGGAAGATGTTTTATTATCCCTATACTACAGATAAGAAATTAGGACTAAAAGAGGTTAAGCAACTTGCCAAAGGGTCTCCCAAGCTAGTAATGGGGATAGATGTGCATTTTAATCTTTTTTATCTCAACCATTCTGCTGTGCTACTTAAGTTTGTCTGGCAATTTCATATCCACTATCTCTAATGTTTCCCTCCCAACCACCCTGTGAGATAGTACTGATTTTGACCATTTCATAGATCAGAAAATTGAGGCTGCCACACCACCAAGTGGCCTATCTATAGTCACAATGAAGAAAACAATAAAACAACAATCAGGCCTTATGATGCCAAACCATCAGGAAAGGTAAACTTTAAAAATTTCTTTCAAAAATGCATTCACTACCTGCTGCCACCTACTTGACACACAATCCTAATAAACTTGGGCTTCCCAGTTTCTGTGTCTATGGCGAGTTTAAAGGGAACAAGCATTTGATTATGCCAGGACTATTCCAGGTACTTTACATACATTATTTCATCTAAACTTTGGAACACTATGAAATAAGCAGTATCCCATATGAAGAGACAGGGTCAGGGGTTAAAGCATATACCCAAAGATTACACAGAAAGTAAGAACAGCAAAGAAGGTCTTTTGGACTCCTCATGATTATGGCAAATTCCTTGAAGATCAGGATCAGTGATATGCCTAGACCTTAACAAAATGCCTGCTATGAATAAGGCACCAAATAAGTATTTTAAATAAATATTTCACAAATATAATATTTACAACCCTGACTCATTCTATCATTTACCCACCATTTCCTGAGCATCCCTGGACAGGAATTCAACCATCAGCCACATTCTACTAATAGAATGAGTATGTGACTACCAGAAGCCACTTTCCCTTCCCATTACTGTTCCTCTAACCCAGGCCCATAACCGTTGCCAAGATGATGGCTATGATTCCACACTGTGCACCCTCCACACTGATCTAGTTATTCTCTGAAATACAAACCTGAGCATTTTATTTCCCTTTATAAAAGGGCTACTGACCCTCTGCTGCCTTCAAAATCATATCTGAGAGCTGTGATAACTTTCGAAATCTTTCAAAATGACCCCAGTCACCCTATCTAACCTGATCTGCCACTCTTCCTGAAAGTACCAGCGTTCCAATCTTACTTAACTACAGCAGCTCTGTGTACAAGCCAGGGCCTCTGTTTACTTAGGCTGTTCTTGGACCTGAAAAGCCCTTGCTTCCACCCACGCACACTCTCCTTGTTAAAAGCCTTCTTTTCTCTCTGAAGCCCAGTTTAAACATCTTAACAATAAGATTTCTCTCACAGATAACATCTCTCACTAAACAAACACCTAAAACAGAGACTCAAGGCTTTATTCCAAATTAAGCAGCTAACTCCTAAACCTCTATATCCAAATCACACTTTGAGCAGCATTTATAATCCCATCGTTTCTAATCTATAACATTAATTCCCTGTCAGAAAGTTCCAATAGGCACAAGTCACAAATGATTTTTTTAATGTAGAATGAATAAATGAAATAATTCATACTCTAGAATGGAAGCTATAGAGTTTTGATTTAACACAGGATAGGCCAAGCTGCATTACATCTAAATAATATGCTATATTATTTAGGTACATTAAAGGTTGAATTCTGGCCCTATCACCTTCTAACTTACTGTGTGACTTTGAGCATATTACTTAACTTCTCTGAGCATCCCCCCTTTAGTTATAAAGCGATAGTACTTATAAATCCCTAGGTAGGATTGAGGATAATATCAGTACCTGCCACAGAGTGTTTGTGATAAAGGTTAAATTATGTTAAGGAATGTAAAGTGTTTAGCACAGTATATGTACATAGTAACTGCTAAACAAATAACAGCTATTATTAAATTCATAGAATATGGGGCCGGCCGAGTGGCGCGATGGTTAAGAACTCGCTTGGGATGCCAGAGGGCCCCGGTTCGGATCCCACATATGAGGGCCAGTGACACTGCCCTCCGCAGCTGAGATGCTGAACAACAGCTCAACCTGGAGCTGGGCTGCCATGAGTCGCCGGCGACGGCGTGGGCTGCAGTCCCTGTGGCAGTGGATTGCCATGGGCTGCCGTGTGTGGCCAGCAGCCAGCGTGAGCGGCCAGCAGCCGCAGTGAGCGGCCGTCCAGAAGCCGGCGACTGATCTGCCTCGCCAGGGAAGAGCGCAATGATGGTGCCAACTTGGGCCAGTGAAGCGACATCCTCCACAACTAGATTGAAGAACAAAACGACAGCAACTTGTCTGTTCCCCTTCCCCCAACTCCCCAGCACTGTTCCCATCCCCCCAATTCCCCAATAAAAAATCTTTAAAAAAAAAATTCATAGAATATGCATA
Source organism: Hipposideros armiger (assembly GCF_001890085.2). Lineage (NCBI taxonomy): Eukaryota > Metazoa > Chordata > Mammalia > Chiroptera > Hipposideridae > Hipposideros > Hipposideros armiger. The sequence goes on from NW_017731537.1 coordinate 2,707,688, forward strand.
AATATATAATTGCTTTGACTTCCTTCATTCAGGTAACTAACATAAGACTTTCCTTCACTGGTTAAGGTTCTTAAAGTTCTTTGCCAATTAAACTAAGCAGCTGATAGAGATTTAAATCTATCAGTAACAGCTGAACTCTAACATATACAGGTATTAAAAATACTCATAGTAGGGCCGGCTGAGTGGCTCAGTTGGTTAAGAGTTGGCTTGGGAGTGCGAGCTCTGAGCAGCAGGGCCACCGGTTTGGTTCCCACATGGGCCAGTGACACTGCACCCTCTATAGCTAAGATGGTGAACGACAGCTTGACCTGGAGCTGGGCTGCTGTGAGTGGCTGGCGACAACGTAGGCTGCAGCCCCTGCTGCAGTTGGCTGCCATGAGTGGCCGGCAGCCAGCGAGAGCTGCCATAAGCTGCCGCAAGCCGCCATGAGCCGCCGTGAGTGGCCATCCAATGGCCAGTGACCGACTGCCTCACCTGGGAAGAGCACAATGATCATAATACCAACATGGGCCAGTGAAGCGACGTCCTCCACAGCTAGACTGAAGAACAAAAGGACAGCAATATGTCTGTTCCCCTCCCCTAATTCCCCAATAAAATCTTTAAAAAAAATACTCATTGGATGCCATTGTCCCCATAACATGTGAATATTACCATAAGTAACCACAACCTGTGCACAGAAAGCAAGCAGCTAAGCCTTGTCTCATAGCAGAGACTGAAACCCTTTTATGAAAAACATGAAACATATCACAATATGGATCAGGGAATTCCCTAATCAAAGTTAAATCAAAAGAAAATTACTACTCTCAGATACATATAAATACAGTTAGTATATATTACATATGTTAGCAATCTACAGTTCAATTACTGTGTGAAGCAGCTTATGAATAAATTAAGCCAAGTGATACTTAGCAGATCTCATAATTCCATTTCTAAATTGAAACCCTAATGTGTTCCTGGCCCTGAGTGGTAGGGCTGGAAACCCAGTCAATTCATGGAATAATGTAAACAGAAGGCCATAACTCGCTCAGTTCAAAACTCAAAATGCTTACTTTGGATACCCTATCAAAGTTAAATCATGTTTTCCAATTATATCTTCCTATCCTATTTGAATTTTGTTTAACAGAGACAGACAGAGACATACAAGGTCTGACAAGTTCACAAACTTGTTGCAACAATGCTGCAAAACTTTTTTGATATCAGAGGGGTTATTTATTATGAATTTCTACCAACTGGACAGTTAACCAAGTTTACTATTTGGAAGTGCTGAAAAGGCTGCATGAAAACGTTAGACAACCTGAACTTTTCAGCAACAATTCATGGCTCTTGCATCACAACAATGTACCAGCTCACATGGCACTGTCCGTGAGGGAGTTTTTACCCAGTAACAAATAACTGTATCGGAACACCCTCCCTACTTACCTGACCTAGCCCCCAATTACTTTTTTCTTTAGCCCCCTATGACTTTTTTCTTTACCTGAAAATAAAGGAAATACTGAAAGGAAGACATTTTGATGATATTCACGACATCAAGGGTAATACAACAGCTCTGATGGCCATTCCAGAAAAAGTTCCAAAATTGCTTTGAAGGGTGGGCTAAGTGCTGGCGTTCGTGCATAGCTTCCCCAGGGGAGTACTTCGAAGGTGACCATAGTGATATTCAGCAATGAGGTATGTAGCACTTTTTCTAGGATGAGTTCGTGAACTTAATTGTCAGACTTCATATATGGGAAGAGGCAAATAAGAACCTAACTCCAAAATTCTCAAGAGCCCTAAAAGCTCTGAAAGATGGGCAATTAACAAAGTGGTCAATATCAGTTTGGCAAAGATTAAGACTAGTGATATCTGGCTCTGGCAAGAATTGGAAAAACAGCAATCTCATACTGTAGGCATGAGAGTGTAAACTGCTAAAATCTTTTTGGAAAATGAATCAGCAATACCTATTAAAATTTTAAATTCTTATACTCTTGACTGAGTAATTCCACATCCAGGAATCTAATCTACAGAAACATTGAAATAGTCACATACATGTACAATGGCAAATGCATAAGCATGCTCACTGAAGCAAGATTAATAGAAGTTAAAAACTGGAAACAATTAATGCCTACCCAAACTGTACTATGCTCATCTGATGAAATATCAGACATCACAATCACAATATCACAGTCATCAAAAATAACGAGGCAGAGTTATCGGCATTGAAATTAAAATACATCAAGGTACACAGTGATGCGTTTTTTAAAAAAGTGACATATTCTAATACACCATTAGAAAACAAAAATCTGCATGTATACAAACTGTTCACAGTGCTTATCTACACAAAAATATTTTAAAGAGTTAAACTTTAAAATTAAGAAAGCTATAAAACTTTATTCAATAAGCCTAACAAATTTTCAATTCCATATTATGGTCATTTAGTAGAATTGCGTAGAAGGAACATGAAAGGAAGGAAAACAACAACAAAACAAAAACAAAACAGGGAGACAAATACAACTACAGAATGAGAGAAAAACATCAAAAACAGAATTTGCCAGAAAGAAAAGAGGTAAACAGCAAGGAAGAGCTAAGAGGAAAGAAGTTCAATAAATTCAAAATAGTAATAAACTAGTCATCACTTTGCACACTCGAACAGACTTCAGAAGTAAAAAAGTAAAATTGCTGAGGCCAGCTTAGTGGAGCATTGGTTAAGAGCTGGCTTGGGAGCACAAGCTCTGAGCAGCAGGGCTGCAGGTTTGATTCCCACATGGGCCAGTGACGCTGCACCATCTACAGCTAAGATGGCGAACGACAGCTTGACCTGGAGCTGGGCTCCCGTGAGTAGCCGGCAACGGTGTAGGCTACAGCTGCTGCTGCAGTGGGCTGCCGTGAGCTACCGTGAGTGGCTGTCCAATGGCCGGCGACCAACTACCTCAGCCGAGAAGAGAGCAATGATCATAATACCAACATGGGCCAGTGAAGCGGGGTCCTCCACAACTAGACTGAAGAACAAAAAGACAGCAACTTGTCTGTTCCCCTCCCAAAATTCCCCAATAAAAATCTTTTTAAAAAAAAGTAAAATCACTGACTTTTGAAAAGTACTTTTTCCAAAAAAAAAAGTACGTTTCCATAGCTCCCTTCCTCTTTGTTTTTTCAAATGATAGGACTTAATTCTGAATGGAATAGCTTCAGCAACCCATCAGAGTTCTTTACCTGGGGGCAAGGGGTTTGGTAATTCAAACCAAAGGACTTGGTTTAACTGGTTCTTGAGATCTCTGCCCTTAAAATAAAACAATGTTGTAAAACTGAAAAAAGCATGGTATTAACCTTATACACAACACAGCAAAGAGAGAAAATGATAATATTTGCACAGCACAAGATTTCCTGACAGATTGAATGTAGAAAACAAAAGAAAGGAGTCAAGAAGGATATAAAAGTTTTTGACCCAAGTAGCTCAGAAGGATGTAGTTACCTCTGTGTGAGCTGGAAGGGCTGAAGGTTGGAAGCTTTTTCACTGAGGTTGGGGGAGGTATCAGGGATTTATGATAGCTTTGGACATATTAATTTGAGGTGTCTGGTAGACATCAGGTGTAGATGTCAAAAAGGCAGTTGGATACGAGCTTAGAATTCATGAAAGAAGTCTGGACTTGAGATTTAAATTTGGTTGTCATCAGCATATACGAACAAAGAAATCTAAAGACAAGAGACAGGATGAAATCACCAAGGGAGCAAGTACACATAGAAAAGGGGACCAAGGACAGAGATTTGGAGCAGTCTAAAGTTTACAGGTAAGGGAGATGAAGATTAAACAAAGGAAATTTAAAAGATGGCCAGTGAATCATGAGGAGAACCAAGCCAAAGTGTTGTGTCCTGGAAGGCAGAGATCAGCTGTGTCACATGATGCTGCTGAAAGATCAAATGAGATAAGGAACAAGAACTGACCACTGGAAAAGCAACCTGGAAAACTGATGATCTTGACAAAAATTGTGTAGATGTAGCAGAGAATGAAAGCTTAACTGGAATAATTCAAGAGAAAATGGAGAGAGAGGTATAAGAAACCGCACATACAGACAAATCTCTTAAGGGGTTTTGCTCTAAAGGGAAGCAAAGAAATAAGCATGCACAGCAAAGGAAACCATCAGCAAAATGGAATGGCAACCTACTGAATGGGAGAAAATATTTGCAACTCATTTATCTAAGGGGGTTAATATCCAAAACATGTAAAGAATTCACACAACTCAACAGGAAAAAAAAATCAGATTAAAAAATGGGCAGAGGATCTGAATAGCCATTTTTCCAAAGAAAATGGCTAAGAGGCACATGAAAAGATGCTCAATATCACTAATCATCAGGGAAATGCAAATCAAAACCACAATGAGGTATCACCTCATACCTATTAGAATGGCTATTATCAGGGCTGGCTGAGTGGCGCACTGGGTGAGAGCTGGCTTGGGGCGGCAGCTCTGAACAGCGGGGCCCCACTTTGGATCCCACATGAGGGCCAGTGACACTGCCCTTTACAGCTATGATGGTGAACGGCAGCTCGACTGGGAATTGGGCTGCCATGAGTCACCGACAATGGCGTTAAAAAAAAAAAGAATGGCTACTATCAAAAAGACAAGAAATAACAAGTGTTGGCGAGGATGTGGGAAAAAAACAATTTTTGTGCACTGCTGGTAGGAATGTAAATTGATGCAGCCACTATGGCAAACAGTATGGAGGTTCCTTGAAAAACTAAGGGTAGAACTACTTTATGATCCATCAAGAGTATTTAATCAAAGAAAACACTAACTCAAAAAGACATAAGCATCCTCATGTTCAATCATTGCAGTATTATTTATAATAGTCAAGGTACAGTAACAACCTAAATGTCTATCAACTGGGTGAATGGATAAAGAAAATGTGTAACAACTGGACAGATTTACAATGGAATATTATTTGCTATTAAAAAGAATGAAATCTTTCTCTTTGGGACAACATGAATGGGCCTTGAGGGCATTATGCTAAGTGAAATAAGTGAGAGAAAGATAAATACCATATGATCTCACTTATATGTGGAATCTTAAATAAAGCTCATCCATACAGAGAACAGACTGGTGGTTGCCAGAGGCGGGGGTAGGGGTGGGCTGAATGGGTGAAGGAAGTCAGAAGGTACAAGCTTCCAGTTATAAAACAAATAAGTCATGAGGATGTAATGTACAGCTTGTTGACTATAGTTAATAATACTGCATATTTAAAGTTGCATATTTGAAAGTTGCTGAGAGTAGATCTTAAAACTTCTCATCACAAGGGCCGGCCGAGTGGCGCATTGGTTAGCAGTTAGCTTGGGACGCTAGCTCTGAGCAGCAGGGCGCCCAGTTCAGATCCCACATGAGGGCCAGTGACGCTGCGCCCTCTACAACTAACATGGTGAACAACAGCTCAACCTGGAGCTCGGCTGCCATGAGTCGCCAGCGACAATGTAGGCTGCAGTGGAGCTGCAGTGGGCTCCCATAAGCTACCGTGATTGGCAGGCAGCCAGTGTGAGCGACCAAGAACCGCCATGAGCGGCCGTCCAGTGACTGGCGACCAATCTGCCTCACCTGGGAAGAGCGCAATGATAATACCAACATGGCCACTGAAGCAACGTCCTCCACAACTAGACTGAAGAACAAAAGGACAGCAACTTGTCTGTTCTCCTTCCCCAATCCCCCAATGCTGTTCCCCTCCCCCATTAAAATCTTAAAAAAAAAAAAACTTCTCATCACAAGAAAAAAAGTTCTGTAACTATGTAAGGTGATGCATAGTCTTATTGTGGTGATCGTTTTGCAATATACATAAATATCAAATCATTATATAATAAACCTGAAACTAATATGTTGTATATCAATTATACCTCAATAAAAAAATTTTAATCTCCCGCCCCAAAAAGAAAGAAATGAGCAATATCTAGATGGGAAAGGGGTCAAGGCATACATCTTTTTTTAATAAAAGAAAAAAAATCACACTCTTTCATACACTAACAAGAATGATCCAGTAAAGAGGAGCGGCACTTGGCTCAACCCTGAAGAATCAGAAAAGGCTTCCTGAAGGAGCGGTCCCATCCATGCTGAGTCATGAAGTACAAGAATGAGTCAGGGTGAGTGGGGAGGAGACTCAGGCAGCACGAGCAAACAGAGGTAAGAAACAACAGGATCTGTATGTGTGTGTGTGTGTGGTGGTGGGGGGGGGAGGCGGTGTATGTGAAGTATAAAACTGATGACAGGAGATGAGGGTGAGGCTGGAGAGGTAAGCAGTCACCAAGCCTTTTAAGAGGAATCAAGCAGTACAACTGCTATCACATCGACGATACAGGCAGGGAAGTACTGAGATCAAGCTAACATTTCACTGAGGGAGGGAGGGAATGACTTCAGGGGCTTCAGAAGGCAGGGAGACCAGTTATGAGGCTACTGACATAAAGAAATAAGGTCCTAAACTAGGACAGTGTTAAAAGTAGTGAAAGGGACTTAGTGACAGATCCTATGTGCTCAGTGTTGAAGGCAACAGTTTCGACTGTGGGTTGCTGGGCAGATGACAATGCCATTACCTGTATTTGGAAATATTGATGGGGGCTGTGAATGATTCATTTCAGTTTTGAGTATATTGCTCTGGAGTCTCTATAGAACATCCATGTGAATAAATGTAAGAAGGCAGTTGGGTAGACAACTCAGACCTTAGGGCTCAAGACATCTGAAAGGCATCAGTATTTGGGTGGTTATTAAAATTATTGTAATATATGAGCTGATCCAAAAATAACACTTACAGGAAAACAATGCCTGACCTTTAGAAACACAAACGTTTAAGGAGAAATTAATAAGAAAATGTTCAAAGGAATTTCAGATAGAACAGTCAGAAAGGCACAAGAAAAATCAGGAAAAGAAACGTCCAAAAGGCCAGGGAAACAGCCAAGGTCGGCTAATACCTCTACCAGTCAATGTAAAAATGACGATGCTATAGTGACCTAAATAAGCTGGCAGACATCAGAGGAGAGCAAGAAAAATCAAATTGTGTAACAGTCTGGACTTTCCAATTCTGATGTATTAAATTTTCAAAAATCAGGGCCATCTCTTCCTGAGGTTCTTTTAAATAGTGAAGCCAATCTGAGTGGAAAAGACTAAGGAATGAAACACAGCTGTACACTATCTATAGTAGAAGATAATTTACAGTTTTAGTAGAGGGGTATTTATGGTTGCTGTATACAAAAAAAATCAGTAATATATTTCTTAATAAACCAAAAATTGTCAAGCATAATAAAATGAATAGGAAAATGTTTACTTTTTATCTTTCCTGACTTCTTGTTACACATTACCTCACCTATGACTTCACATGAACCCAAAAACAATATAAAAATCTTACAACCTTTTATAACAAGGAGAAGTATTTAAGCATGAATGATGTAGAAACCTATAATACTAACAATTAGGGGGAAATTTTACCAATACCATAAAAATTTATCAGAAATGGAAAGAATTTTTTATGTTGAAAGAGAACAGATAACTTGACAGATATGGGGGGAAATAGAGCAAGGGTTAATTTCCATTTCTTGACTTTAGCTCTACTTTATCTACCTTTATCACTTTTTGGTCGACCATTTGTTAAACTAAAAAAATATACTGAACTGTGCTAACTGGGAGTGACTAGGAGAGTCTCCCATGTTTGATCCCACCCGTACAGAATAACCCCACAAAGAACTTTTTGAAAAACCAACAGGAAGCATATTTTCAGATGAGCACCTAAAACAAAATCAGTAAAACATAGAAAGAAGATGACAGAATAATTTACTCAGAATGGGAAAGGTAAGAGCATTTTCTTGGAACGGGGTTGGGGAAACTCCCAAGGTATGAGTCGTTGGATTAAAGAACAACTGGATCCAGGGTTTAGCCAAAGCAGGGTTCATACCTCAGCAGAGCAAACATGCAGCTTTTTAGGCCAGAAAGAAAGAAAGCCGTGTTGGGTTAGTGCCTCCAGAGTTTGGGTGAGTCACAGACAGAGTGGAGAAGGAAGCACAACAAGACTTGACTTCAGCACATGGGAAAATGTGCCGCTGTCTTCTTACCTTTTGGTTTATTCCCTCCTTTATTAATTTACTATTAAAACATTTTAATTACATAACTAAAATGAAAGTTACCTCAGAATCATACTTCTCCAAGGTTCTGGACAGGCTTTGCCACACTGCTCTCTCTGCACATGGACAACACCAACATACAAAGCTAACATCACTGTGACAACCTTTCTAGCACTAGATATTTTTATTTTGTTAATTTAACATAACAACCAATTTGTAAAATATTTCTGTGGTTACTAGTTGGATGAATGTTTATTTACAACATATATTCATCTTAAACAAAATGACTGCTTGTTTCTTTGGCGATATGTTTATCTACAATAATCTTGATGGCCTTTTATTTTGGAAAGGCCATTTTATATGTTATGTATATTCATTTTTCCAAAATGAATGCACATGATGTCCCATTTCCATTTTTCTCATTTTCCTTGAAACAAAAGTTTTCAAAGTTTATTTAGATGCTCATTGATTTTATTTGCCTTCATTTGGTTTTAGGCCATAGTAGTTACTCATCTACCAATAAATCTTGAAGTGGTTTCCATTATTACACAGTTGTATTACATCTCAGAACTTCTCACTTGTCTGTTCCAATCATTCTACTTTAACTCTTTTATATCATTTAATTGTTTTTTTCTCAAGTATAATGCTATTATCCATTCTGGGTTTTTTTCCCCATGCATGAGTCGAATCGGCAACCTTGCTGTTAAGAGCGCACGCTCTATCCACTGAGCCATCCAGGCGGCAGCTCAGCTCAAGGTGCCGAGTTCAGTCCTTCAGCCACAGGTGCGCGTAGCCCACCATCGAACAGTCAGTCTTGTCATTGAGAGCACAGGCTCTCACCAGCTGAGCCATCCTGCCATCTGTTGGCAGCTCAGCTCCGGCGCAGCTCGGCCAAAGCTCACTGGCCCATGTGGGAATCAAACCAGCGATCCTGTTGCTCAAAGCTCGTGCTCTTAAGCAAACTCTTAACCAACTGAGCCATTCGGCCAGCCCTATCATCCATTCTTTAAAAGAAAACATTTTTGTGGCTAAGTAATGATATGAAATTTAATAGGTTCCAAGCAATTTTACTCTTAGGTATCTACCCAAGAGAAATGAAAGATACAAAAAACTGTACACAAATGTTCCTAGCAGCATTTTTCATAACAACCAAAAGTTGGAAGCAATCCAAATGTCCATTAATCACTGAATACATAAGATACATTAGCAATAAAAATGAAGTATTGATACATTCTACGACATAGATGAACCTCAAAAACCTAATGCTAATTGAAAGCCACTCAAAAATGACTGCAGAGTATAATTTAGGTCAGTGGTTACCTAAGGTTAGATGGGGGATCAAGGACTGAATGCAAATTATGCACACGGAAATTTTGAGGGGTGATGGGAATGTTTTACAGTTGGATTGTGATGGTTACAAAACCATAGATTTAGTAAAAATCATCAACTTCAATTAAACTCAACTTATATTTACAATAGGGGCATTTTATAGAATGTAAATTATACCTCAATAAAGCTGTTTTTGAAAAGCCAATGAACAAAGGAAGAAAAAGAATGTATAAGTATATACACACATATTAAGTAATAAAATTATGAATAAAGATCTATGTGTAAAGGTATTCAGCAAAGCAAAATTTATAAGTTTTTAAAAATGGGAACTATGTAAATCGTCAACAATGGAAGAATGGTTAAGGAAATTACAGCCCATCCATGAATAAATATTACACACTCTTAAAAACTGTCTGTGGGCCCACAACCCAGTAGAGGACACCTGCACTCAGGAGTAAGATGCTCTAAAATAAAGATGCTGTTTCCTGCACATCATGGCTAGCGAGTGCTGGTGTTATATCCTGTAGCTTTGCAAATGATGCTACATTTAAAATTAAGAAATGTGACCTTCATGGTTTAGAAGACGGTCTTCCCATCACAACAGTGCTCAGCAGGAAGAGGGACTCAATACAAGTTGATACAGACTGCTTGCCAATGGAGTTAAACAGAAAATTATTCGTGGTTTCTCTCATTGTGCAATGTCAAATGTCAAAAAGCTTCGGGGGGGGGGGTTGGTCAGGATAAATGTCATGGATCATTTCATCACAGCCTAGTGGACTCATGGCTTTAGCTTTATGCTTATAGACCTTCTGTGTCAGAAATGTGCAGATTTTACAGAAGAAAGAGAAGGCTGCACTAAAGGAAAAGTAGGATCAATACACATGTATGCTGCCATGAATGTCTCCTGGGGCAATGGCATGATTCAGAGCTCAGGTCCCCCCGGGAGCTGGTGCTGGGCTGGCCTGTAAGTATGATGGAGCCAGCCGAGTGGCGTGATGGTTAAGAACTGGTTTGGGACACCAGAGGGCCCCGGTTCGGATTCCACATATGAGGGCCAGTGACACTGCCCTCCACAGCTAAGATGCTAAACAACAGCCCAACCTGGAGCTGGGCTGCCGTGAGTCGCCAGTGACGGTGTAGGCTGCAGCCCCTGCTGCAGTGGGTTGCCATGGGCTACTGTGCGTAGCCAGCAGCCAGCATGAGCAGCCAGCAGCCGCAGTGAGCGACCGTCCAGAAGCCGGCGACTGATCTGCCTCACCCGGGAAGAGCGCAATGATGATGCCAACTTGGGCCAGTGAAGCAACGTCCTCCACAACTAGACTGAAGAATAAAACGACAGCAACTTGTCTGTTCCCCTCCCCCCAATTCCCCAGCACTGTTCCCATCCCCCCAATTCCCCAATTTAAAAAAAAAAAAAAAAAAAAAGATGAGGCCTGCTTGACTTTGTATTTGAAGCTTACAATATGGCAGCTTTATGAAAATCACTGTTTATTTTCATTTGCAAGAATAACCACAATGCAATGGGAACATCTGTTAAGAGAGCAGCAGTTGGCGCTGATTACTAACAAGAGAGGCAATTTTATTCCTGAGCTGAAGGCAGATAGAATGGATGCTCTAAGTGTCCAGGAGGTAACAAGGATTTCAGCTGCCTAGTATAGATCCGTAAAGGAGACCATGTTGATAGAGCTGCAGACTTACCATTATCAAGGACACAGTGGGAGTGATCCTAGAGTCAGTTACCACACAGGAGAAGAAATCTCAGGAAGAGTGACCTTCTGCTTCTCTAAGACAGAACAGTACACAGCACTGCCAGTGCTGAAGAATTAAAGGAAACTGATGTTGAATTGAGGAAAGAAATTGAGAATAGAGTCCAGTTTGCTACAATTGACTCCAAGCCACCTTTGGAAAAAATAAGCTATTACATCTACAGCAGCACCTTTTGACGTTTATGGGGCTAATCAGTGAATCAAGTTAAAGTAGATCATTTAAAGGAAGATTGTAAATTTATTGTTATGCCTTCACTGGGACATTCATGGTCAACTTTAAGAAACTTCGTGGTCTCAGCTTTAAAAGGAATAAAACCCATAAAACAAACAAAAGAATTATGATGTGTTTATGCTATAAACTATGCTATAGAACTATGCTATAAAATTAAGTTTAAGGGCCGGCCGAGTGGCGCATTGGTTGAGAGTTGGCTTGGGACGTCAGCTCTGAGCAGCAGGGCCCTGTTTCATATCCCACATGGGGGCCAGTGACACTGCCCTCTACAACTAAGATAGTGAACAACAGCTCGACCTGGAGCTGGGCTGCCATGAGTCGCCAGCGACGGCGTAGGCTGCAGCCTCTGCTGCAGTGGGCTGCCATAAGCTACCGTGTGTGGCTGGCAGCCAGCGTGAGTGGCTGCCAGCCAGTGTGAGCTGCCAAGAGCTGCCATGAGCGGCCGTCCAGAGGCTGGCGACCGATCTGCCTCACCCGGGAAGAGTGCAATGATAATACTAACATGGGCCAGTGAAGCGATGTCCTCCACAACTAGACTGAAGAACAAAAATGACAGCAACTTGTCTGCTCCCCTCCCCCAATTTCCCAATAAAATTTTTAAAAAGAAATTAATTAATTAATTTAAAAAATAAAATTAAGTTTAAAAAGTTGGGGGGGAAATGTAATGGGTTCTTGGGTCCAGTGGGGCAGTGAAAAGTACATCTTCTTTCCTATTTCTTACAGTTTCCCAGTTTCCTTCCACAGAAGCAAACACGTTACCAGTCTCTTCTTTATTTAAAAAAATGGAATTCTTTTTAACTGAAACAAATCAACAAACAAAAAGAGTGCTCAAAATGCTCAAAGGAAGAACTAATAAATTCTTACTTTCAGAAACAAAAAACACAGTTGGAGAAATATAAACACTATATAATTAACATGACCCAAGTAGCAGAAGGTACAAAAAGTATACACTGGGGAATAAGAAGGCATTGAGTTAAGTCTCTGGGAAGACAGAATAACATATTTGACAAGTAGGGCATGTAGGGTAGGAACTTTCTCATATCTATACTTACACAAATAACTCATCCTAAAATAAAATCTGATCCCTAAGGCAAGCAGAGCTCTCCCCTTTTCTGTCATTGAGTTACAAAGCTTTCTCGGGGTGAGTTTGCACACCAAGCCAGAAACACACCACCTCTCTCTGTCCTGTTAAGATTAGCTAGACAGGGCCGGCCGAGTGGCGCGATGGTTAAGAACTGGCTTGGGACGCCAGAGGGCCCCGGTTCAGATCCCACATATGAGGGCCAGTGACACTGCCCTC
>NW_017731537.1:2721535-2747171 GCF_001890085.2 Hipposideros armiger
AAAAAAAAAAAAATATATATATATATATATATATATATATATATATATATATATATATATATATCTCCAATAAGTACATGAAAAGATGCTCAACATTATTAGTTATTAGGGCAATACAAATCAAAAGTGAAATGAGATACCACTTCATACTCACTAAATGGCTACAATAAAAAAGACAGACAATAAGAAGTGTTGACCGGAAAGTGGAGAAATTGAACCTTCATACACTGCTGGTAGGAATATAGTGTAATAGTCCAACAACTTTGGAAAACGGTTTGGCAATTCTTCAAAATGTTAAATATGGAGTTACAACATGACCCAGCAATTCTACTCCTACGTATATTATTACCAAGAGAATTAAAAACATGTCCACACAAAAACTTTTACGTATATGTTCGCAGCAGCACTATTCATAATAGCCAAAAATGTAGAAACCACCGAAATGTCCATCAACTGATGAACAGATAAATGAAACTTGGTATATCCACACAAAGGGATATTATTTGGCAATAAAAGGTATGAAATACTGATACAAGCTACAACATGGATAATCCTTGAAAACACTATGCTGAATGAAAAAGCCAGACAAAAAAGGTCACATGTTATATGATTCCATTTATGTGAAATATCCAGATAGACAAATCTATAGAGACAAAAAGTAGATTAGTGGTTGCCAGGGGCTGGGAGATGAGGAAATGGGGAATGATTGCTAATGGGTACAGAGTTTGTGGGGCAATGAAAATGTTCTGGAATTGAACAGTGGTAATAGCTGCACAATTCTGTGAATATATTAAAAACCACTGAAGTGCACATTTTAAAAATTAAAAATAAACTAAAAATATGGTTAAGAAATTCATGATAAGGACATAGATTCTGAAATAAAGTACTTAAAAAGTCTTTATGGAAACCATAGACAATGGAAACAAAGATAGAGATGTCAAAACTGTCAAAAATTAAGAACTAGGAAAGTACAGTGTCATGCAAACAAGTTTGAAAAGTTCTATTAAAATTCATACTGAGGAAGATGGAAAAGTGAGTTTCCAAGCAGGGAGAGAACAAAAGGAATAACCACCAAAACAAAATCATTCAGTGACTTATCTAAGAGATTCCCTGAAGACTTTAAAAAATACTTTAAGTGAAGGTATTAATCTGTTAGTAAAGAACAAGGTTAAGAAGGCATATATATGATTTAAATTTATAAAATTAAAGGAGATATGGTCAGATTTCATCAAATGCAGAGCACTAGTGATTGAGGACAAAACTGAAATTTAACCAGAATCGGTGGGGACATATGACAATATTGCTCTTACACAGCAAATTTGATAAACTGAACTATGTTGGATTCCCTGTCAATAAATCAAAAGCACTCTCATTTGTCCTAAATAGGCTACAGTGATGGAACGTAGCACACAGTACACTAGAATATCAGCTCCATGGGGGCAGGCACTTGGTTTTAACTAGAACAGTGCTTGGCACACAGGAAATGTTCAATAATGGCTAAATGAATCGACAGCACTTTGATATCTATGGAATGCTGTGCATATGTTTTAGGTATTCACATCCAGATTAGGAAATTCTACACATCTAGAAATGAAATTTTAATGGGTGAAAAGCCAGAGATATCTGAGATCTAAAACTAGAGTTTAAGGGAAGAAAAGAATTTCCCTCCAAATACCACACTGCCTAGAGGCAGATAAGCCTACATAACTTTCTTGTGTTATTAAATGTTTAAACGTATTAATAAATTTCCCTTATTTTTTTATATTGTCAGTATAAGGAAAAATATAAATGAATCCAACACTTCTAAAGAGCTAGCTATCTAAATAGTAAAAATAACTATATACACTTAGAATTCATCATGGTCAAGTTAAAGGAACATAAAGTATAGAAGATAAAATCCCCTACAGATATGACTTAAGTAAAACGTAACAGACAAAATCAATATCTAAAAGAGCTAAGAAAATAAAAAACCTAACTGTTAAAATCTATTGAATATTAACTAAACTTAGAACAATGAACACAGAAGTACCAGTAAGACGAAGTCCCACACCTTAAAGGAATTCAATCAGGATAACAGACAAGGACAATTTCTAACAATGACTAATTCAGCTAATTTACTTGTAAGTTTACATGGAGAATAAAAAAAAAAGATACACCTTATTTGAAAGCATTAGTACTGTATAAAAAGTTTCTATATCTGTCACATAACTAGTGATATCAATACCACAAAACAGAAGGTATTTTATATAAAAATATCACTGACAGGGTTTGCATTTAAATATTTAATCAACACAATTAATACAAAATTTTATTCTTTAAAGCACAGCACTCTATTGTTAGGATAATGACAGATACTTACTAGTTAGTTCATTTTACCTCACTCTTCTTTTTAAACAAGATACCTGCAGGCAATGGACATGCAATTGATGCTGTAGTTCAAGTTCAAACAATTCCCTTTGAACACACTAAAATGACAGCCCACTAAAACTTCCTGTTATACTTCTCACATTTGAAAACTGTTTTAGATTTACCTCTATTAAAAACTTTATTATCAAGCAGGATTTGAGATGAAATCTTTTTCTTTCCATTAATAAATAGATATATCTTTATATGGATGTTTCACCTCCTCTAAAGTTTAGTAAAGAATGGAAATTGGTTCAAATATGAGAGATCTTTAGTACTCACTAAAATTACAATTTTTGAGTACTTAATCTGAGCGAGTTTAGAAGTAATGCCAAAAACAAGCAAGAGTTCATTTGGTAATTTTTAAAAAATTACATTGAATATATTGAAATGAACTTTTAAACATTTATAACTTAAATTTAATCATACCTTAACTTTCTTTCATTCTCAAATTGTTTTTCAAGATCCTGAGACATTTACATGTTTCAGGCATGTTATCTTAGTAGCAGAGCCCAATTTACAATAAGGAAGTGACTATGCAGATTCTGGGTTTTGACATACATGCTTTACAATAGAAAACATTGTGCAAGTAAAAAAAACACTAAGGTTCAGAACTGCAACACATGCTAACTAAAAGGTACATTTTTTTAAAGATTGCTACTATATACTTATACTGAGTCAGAACTCATAAAAAGCAATACTCTTAAATTTCCTTATTCCCCTACCTTCCTGCTCAAAATAAGTTTTTCCATTCTCAAACTATATATTTAAAAAATATATTTCAGTACATCTTCACCATCTTTACTCATGGATATAACTCTCTGAAATTGAAAATATTTTATTTGATCCCCATGCTCCAAAGTAACTTAATTATGTTTTTCTATTACATTTAGAGTGAATTTTAAATAGTTCTCATATTTAAAATTAACTACTTAATTTCTAACTACCTAGTTTATAAAACAGTTCCATATACGTGACCTCAATTTATATGGTATAAATTCAGAGGAATTATTAGTCTTACATATTTAATCACAAATTTCTTGACATCTTCATATTTACTTAATGCTGAAAGTACACTTTAATAGTCACATACATATTCAGTATCTACCACAAAAACAAGAATGGAAAACTGAAAAACTACTATAAAGTTATATAAATAAAAAATAAGTGACCAAAGCACCATAAAATTAAGTAACAAAATTTGATAACTTACAAACTGGATCGCTCACTGAAAAATATTCAGATTTTTACCATAGTGTTTCAGGTTTTTTTTTTTAAAAAAACTTGGCTTATAAGTTCCTATAACCATTTTTAATAGTTAGGTGTCTGTCAGCATGGATACTAAAACATTTAACCCTTCTGTTGAATATTACAGGATTTATGCTAAAAATTTAATTTTGGTCAAATGTAAAATAACTATCATCCTCAGAGAGTCTCTCATTTATATTCTTTGGAGACACAGACAGGGTCACACACACACGTTTCATAGAAAGAAGTACTACTTTATTTTTTTACCAAAAGAGATGCAAAGATAAATTCCTAGCTTTAAAAACTCAGAAAAAAAACCCTCAGAACATCAAGAAAGTACTAGAGAATATCACCTATGGCTATTGAATTTCTAATTTGTGCGGAATTACACAGTTTTAACTTTCCTATGTTTTTTGTTTTTAAAGATTTTTATTGGGGAGTTGGGGGATGGGATCAGTGCTGGGGAATTGGGGCAAGGGGAACAAGACAAGTTGCTATCGTTTTGTTCTTCAGTCTAGTTGTGGAGGCCATTGCTTCACTGGCCCAAGTTGGCACCATCATTGCGCTCTTCCCAGGCAAGGCACATCATTCGCCGGCTTCTGGACGGCTGCTCACTGCAGCTGCTGGCTACATACGGTAGCCCTTGGCAACCCACTGCCACAGGGGCTGCAGCCTACACCGTCGCTGGCAACTCACGGGCAGCCCAGCACCAGGTTGAGCTTTTGTTCCGCATCTTAGCTGTAGAGGGCAGTGTCACTGGCCCTCATATGTGGGATCTGAACCGGGGCCCTCTGGCGTCCTAAGCCAGCTCTTAACCATCGCGCCACTCGGCCGTCCCAGTGTTGGTCATCTTGACGAATTAACGAGTCGCTTCACCCTGGTGACTCGGATTAGTTCTTCATGAGCCGGGTACCTGCAGGGCCGTAGAATCACAGTCTAGTCAACAGCCCGCGCGTGCCCTGGCCCAGCCCAGAACACGCCACTCCTAGCTTGAATGGCCA
Organism: Hipposideros armiger; assembly: GCF_001890085.2. Lineage (NCBI taxonomy): Eukaryota > Metazoa > Chordata > Mammalia > Chiroptera > Hipposideridae > Hipposideros > Hipposideros armiger. The sequence continues at coordinate 2,726,188 of NW_017731537.1, forward strand.
TAACTCCACCACCGAAGCCATTGGGTCCCAGACAGTCTACACTGTCTCGCTAGGGCCCCAGGGCATGGTCTCAGTGGCCAAAGGGCTAGAACTCAAGTCCGTGGAATGAGACTCGCGGGGAGCCACGCACACAGCCTACCTGGAAGATCTCACACTTGATATTATTAACTTTGCAAATGAGTATAAATATCTCAAGGCTTAAGTTTACAGTTCCCTAGTTACGCTGAACATTCTGCGTTTGCTTATTGGCCATTCTTATTTCTTCTGTGAAATTCTTATTTGTGTGTCTTTTGACCATTTTTTTCTTTTAAGTTGTATTTTTGTATTAATTTGGACAAGTCCTCTCTATATTCTGGATACTAATCCTTTGTAAGTGATATGCATTATAAATATCTTCCCACAGTTCTTTTTCTTCTTCATTTTTCATTCATTTTAATAAAAAATTAATTTTAATGTATCTGAATTTATCAGTTTTTTACTTCAATGTGTGCTTTTTGTGAATTACTTACTATTCTTCCCTACCTCAAAGTCATAAACATAGTCTATATTCTCTTCTAAGAGGCTTTTTTAAAAAAAGACAAATTTCTGAAGTTAGTACTTCTGTAATTTCTTTGGAGAAAGGTACTGTCTGTGTTGGCAATAATTTTTTTAACTACCTACTAAATATTATGCACTGTACGTATATTATAGGCTACAAGACAGCACAGGCTATCACGGTGGCCTTTAAAGAGATTATAAACTAATTAGGGCCATGGTAATTAAAGCGCTAACCCAAAATAATATATAAACAAGGGTTAAGTTTTGTGATAAACATGATCAAAGTTCAAAATATTAAGAAAAGGAATAAATCAGTAAGAATTGTGTTCATCAATAAAACTCCATGAAGCATTAAATATTCACTTAATTCTGATTTTGAATAACAACAAAATCCTGAATTTACCCAAAACATGTCCAGCCAACAGATAAAAACCAGTCTGAATTAATGCAAAACTTGCATGTGACAGCAACAGAAAATGGAAAATATTTTAAAAGTAACAATTTACACATAAACATACACATTTCTATTTTGTGTGCTTGCACTGCTTAGGGCTATACATAACTAAGATTATGTACCCAGCCCAACTCTGCCAACAACCAGGAAATTCAAAAGCAAAAGAAAGTTGACAGATCCGGATAACAGAATTAACTGTTAGTATTAGAATATTACATAGTCAAAAAACTGGAGCTATGACATTGATTCCAGAAAAGAGGAGTACCCTCTTCGAGCAAGTCTTTTTAAAAGTGACTGAACTTAAAAACATTAAATTTTTTTTCCTCCAGCCCCAACATTCAGATACCAACACTCCAAATATTTTGTTCTGATGAGTAGTATTTTGGCAGCAGGACCTAAACAGCAGAATTAAATATTTTATATATTGAAGCCCAGAGGGTAACAGTTAATCCTCAGGCCTACAACAAAACAGTAATTTCAGAAAATAATTCTCTATTAAAGTCTCTAATTTACTAGCACACCTAAGCCTCTGTATCGCTATGATGACAAAGCAGTAATAATAAATATTAGTAAAAGAAACAATAGCGACTAATTTTTAGGACACAACCATCTAATATTTGAAACTGCTTTTTAATACTTTCTCACATATTATTCAAATAGTTTACCTATTGTTATATCACCTTTCAAAATAGCTGCACTATTAATAAAACAAAGGATAAAATTTTGATACAATTCTCAAATCAGGTCACTGGCAAGGGGTTAGGGGACTATTAAAACCAAGTATAATGCCAATAAACTTAACTGATACTTACCTGAAAACTGCGTCCCCACAACTGACAATTAAGAACAAAAACCTCGGCTTAGAATATCAATTTAAAATGGCAAGACTAGTACTACTACCTAACTCTTAAGTTTTAAAATATATTCTACTGAAATTCTGATGTAGGTTCTGTAACACCTGCCTCTAACTTGGACATTCACATGCAATACTTTCTTCATCCTTGTAACTTCTTTTCTTTTTCATTAAAAATATTAAACTATATTTCTGGCAATATCAGAAACGCTATTTAAAGGAGTTTATTCCAAAATTTAAAATGACTGACAAAAAAATACACCTTAAAATGACACACACAAGCACAATCTTTTAATATGCCCAAAGAGAAAAATCTTGAAAATAAGAAATTATACTTTGGAACCTTCATATCTTGTCTACTCACTATACCTACGAATCCAATCTTCATCATTTTCGGATCACCTTATTAAGAAGTCAGCATATTGAAGCAGATGGATGTTTCATAATCCACTATAGCGCATACCAGTTTAGTTACTAGGGTTATCTGAATGGATTAAGGGGAGGCATGGCTTTCCCCAAAGTTGTAAATCCAAGTTTCTTACCCCCAAGGTCTGTGCCATGGTTCCTTAAAGGTTTCTACCTTATTGCCCCCACTAACCCTGTACCTCAACCCTGTACCTCAACCCTGTACAGCCTTCCTGAAATGGAACTTTACTCAGGTTCACCTCTATCATTTAATCTCTACTTAATCAATTCGGTAGTAGTGCTCCTTAATATACAATTGCCTTCTGACTACTCTCTGGCTTATGCCTTTTTATGCAGACCTCTATGCACCGAGGATACCTGTTATTTTCTTCCCCAACTTTTCAGGGTCCAATCCAAGGCCCCCTTCCCAGACAAATAAACCTTCCCTACCTTAAATACAAAGTGTCCTTAATTCCATTTAGAACTTAATTCTTCCCTAAGTGTTTATGGGGGTTAGTTTTGGCTTCCCAATTAAACTATAAGCTCCTTGGAGACTAAAGTAACATCTTAATACCGTGATTATGCCCCTAATGTAGCATATACACTTTTACATGTTTCCTGATTGACTGACTAGATTCTTGTCATATAACTTACTCAACTCCTTTAATTTCAAATCTTCAAGTGATGCAACCCATGTATGCTACTGATTTTTACTGCTTTTAACAGGGAAACTCTACGAACTTGGTAGTACTGGATAATGGATATTAATTATAAGACTATTTGAACTGTTTTTACTCAACACTTCTGACACCAAATGTATGGTTTCTTTTCCAACACCACTTCTCCAACTCTCCTGTACAAGCAGGGTGTCCTACAATTCAATTCAATTCTGACATTATCTACCTGCAGTTAATGTCAGATTCTACAAGGTAAGGGCTCAGTCCAACAAGAAGACCCCACTTCAGATGCTAGTCCAAAAGTCTCAGCTTGACACTGATACTTCCAACCAACCATCTATAAATTAAGGGAGTTCCTTATTTTCTGCTCAGGATCAATAAATCGCTAAAATGACTCCCAGATCTCAGGAAACTGCTTTACTTACTATTACCAGTTTGTTATAAAGGATACAACTCAGGAACAGCCAAATGGAAGAGATGCACAGGGCAAGGTATGGGGGAAGACTTCGGCTTGGAGTTTCCATACCCTCTCTGGGTGAGCCACCCTCCCAAGCATCTCCATGTGTTCACCAAAGCCAAAGCTCACTGAATCGCAATGTTTAAGAGTTTTTATAGAGCTTAATCTTCAACCCGCCAGTACTCCCCTTCCTGGAGATTGGTAAGGGAGGCTGAAAATTTGAACCCTCTAATCACTTGGTCTTTCTGGTGACCAGCCCCATCCTGAAGGTATCTAGGAGCCCCCAGCCACCAGTCATCTTATTAGCATACAAAAGATATCCTTATCACTCAGGAGATTCCAGAGTTTTAGACTGTGTGCCAGGACCCCAAGACAAATCACACTATTTCTTTAACAAAAAGTATCAAGGTATTACTAGATAATTCCTAGACAGCTATTAAAGGAGAAAACTTTTTTAATAATGAAAAAGCAAGCACACTTATGGAAAATAAGCATACAGGTCTAATTGTGCAAGCACACCAACTAAAACAATAAAGAAAAATTGTAATAGCCACAAATTAGTGAGTACTTATTCTGTGTCAAGCATTCTGCTAATGGCTATACATGAATTCTCATGAAATCTCTACAACTTTATGAGGTAAATCCCACTATTAGCCTCCTATTAGAGATGAGAAAAACTGAGGTACAGAGTCTTCCCAAAGTCACACATCTGGCAAGCAGTGGAGTCAGGACTCCAACTCCAGAACCTTTAAAGCACTGCCTCCCTTAGGTCCTCTGTCAGCAGGGTTCAGCTACCCCAGATTTGATAGCAGCTTTATTTTCCCCTCCCCAGTTTTGTTAACTTCTGGGTTTGTATTTCCCAGAATACATCATTCTCTTTTAGGCTTTTCTGCCTTAAACATAATATTGTTCCCTCAGCTGGAATGCCCTGCACTTTTTTATCCAGCTAGCAAAACCCTACTCACTCTTCACACAGTGGCTTAAAAACAACTTTTTCTGTGAAGCCCTCTTCATTCCTTCCACATTTTCTACCCCGAATCCTGAGGGGAAGGAATACATCGTTCCCTTAGGTCCTTGGAAACAATGATTCACAGATACTTCTATTGTTGGACCTATTTGTACTGAATTATATTTTTCAGTACAATGTACCTACTGGGCACTATGCTGCACTACAAGCATGCGACACTCGATACTTGTTAAAGACTAGGAATGCATAAAGGTCCCAGTTTAAGTTCAACTATAATTTAAGTGGATATTTTTTCTTCTAGTCAAGACAACATCATTCATTCTAACAATATTTTACCGCCCTCTATGTGCCTGCATACATAAAAGACTCACCGGTGAGTAAAATTAGTATCTTAAGCTTCCCAGGTTCACACTGAGACTTTTAAACTGTTTTTCCAACCATTTCTCTACTCCCACATTAAGACTTTGGCACTACATCTTCTCAATAATATCCAAATTGTGCCTATTAACAAATATTTCCAAATTGGAAACACACTCTCCATCTACTAAATCTATTAAAACAAGAGTCTAACCCAGAGTAAGACATTCACACTAGGGAAGTAGTGACAAAAATTAAGCTACAAGATACATCAAAAGCTGCTCTGCTAATCCAACCCACATGTGAACACACACTCTTCCACCTCCTACACCCTAATCTGCTTTCACTAAGGTATTACTCCACCTAACATTGCTTTCTGTATAAAAAGCTTTTTTGAGATATAACTTACATACCATACAACTCACCGATTTAAAGTGTACAGTTCAGAGTTGTGCAACCATCCTTGCAATCAATTTTATAACATTTTCATCATCCCAAAAAGAAACGCATACCCATTCAGCAGTCACTCCCTGTATTAGTCAGGGCTCTCCAGAGAAACAGAACTAAGAGAATGTGTATATATACAGAGAGATTTATTTTAAGGAATTAGCTCACGTGACTGTGGGGCTTGTCACATCTGAAATCTGCAGGGCAGGCCAGCAGGCTAGAGATACAGAGAAGACTCGCTGTTGCATCTTGAGTAGGATCGCTCTTGGAAGGCACAACTCCTTCTTCAGGGGAACCTCAGTCTTTTCACTTGAGGTCTTTTCACTTAAGGCCTTCAACTAATTGGATGAGGCCCACTGCATTCTGGAGGGTAATCTGCTTTACACAAAGTCTACTGATTTAAATATTAATCACATTTAAAAAAATACCTTCACAGCAACATTGAGACTGGTATTTGATCAAAAACTGAATACCATGGCCAGACCAAGTTGACATATAAAATTAACCATCGATTCCCTCTTACTCCCAGTCACTGGCAACCATCTGCTTTCTGCTTTCTGTCTCTATGGATTTGCCTATCTCACACATTTCATATAAACAGAATTATACCATATGTGGCCTTTTGTGTCGGGCTTCTTTCACTTAGCAGGGTTTTCAAGGTTCATCCATGTTGTGGCATGTATCAGTACTTCATTCCTTTTTATTGCTGAATAATATTCCATTGTATGGTATACCATATTTTATTTATCTATTCATCAGTTGATGGACATATGGATGGGTTCTTCTTTTTTTTTTTACTATTATGATGAATGCTGCTATGAATATTCATACAAGGTTCTGTGTGGTCATTTGTTTTCATTTCTCTTGGGTTTATAGGAATAGAATTGCTGGGCTATATGGTAACTCTGTAACATTCCTTTTGACTATGCAAACTTGTTGAAAAAATTCAAAACTACAAATTTTTTTACAAAAACTACGTATTTGTTTATTCTGCAGCATAACTACCATACCTATCTATACTCGTAACATACAACATGATCTTATTTCCCATCCCTGAATTTTTGAAATAGAAGGAATCTTATAACTAGCATCCAATAATATAGCTAGCATTTCTATAAACTGTTTAAAACCAAATATAGTCACCTTTTTTTAGATTTATTTATGGAGCTGGGAGATATATTCCATGTAAAACACAAACTCCATACATACTAAACTTAGAAATTATCCAGTGAAAGAAAAAAGTATCTTTTTTAGTATATTATACTATCTAAACAGTGATATGCCATTATATTTACATGTAAAGAATTGTTTTTATTCAACTTGTAAAATGTTAAGTGATGAATAAATACTGTCTGAGGAACTGATCATCAACTAAAACTCTAAATTGATTTATTACCAAAATAGCTAAGAATTAATAAAAAATAAGGTATTTATTTCAATGCATTTTTTCTTTTAATCTATTGTTAACTAACAGGTTAGTGATGAGATTAATGACTAAGAGTGCTGAGGTAGTAAGCAGTAGAGGGTGCATTTTGCAATCAGATGGTTCAAATCACGACTCTACCGCTGTTACCTAACAAATTTCTTCACCTCTCTGAACTTCAGCTTTCTCATCTGTAAACTTCTTATTTCAACTGCTTAAAGGTAATAATACTACCTACTTCAAAAGTTTGTTGTGAGGATTAAATAAGATAAAGTACATAGAACTCTTAGCACACCACCGAGTAATTGCTCAATAAATGATAGCTATTAATTTTACAGCATTCTGTATGGTTGGAACTTAGAGCATATTAATACATTTCAGATAAGCTTACCACAATTCACTTGATATCATCAGTTAAAAAGTACATTTTAGGGGGCCAGCCGAGTGGCTCAGTTTGTTAAGGGTGTGAGCTCTGAGCAACAGGGTCGCCGGTTCGATTCCCACATGGGCCAGTGAGCTGTGCCTGAGCTGAGCTGCTGCTGAGTTGCCAACAGGTGGCAGGATGGCTCAGCCTGTGAGAGCACGTGCTCCTAACAACAAGGCTACCGGTTCAACTCCCGCATGGGATGGTGGGCACCTTGAGCTGAGTGGCCACGAGCTGCTGACGGGCAGGCCGGATAGCGAATGGACTTGGACCTGAGCTAGCTGTGCCCTCCACAACTAAGATTGAAGGACAACAACTTGGCTATTCCCCTTGTCCAATTCCTCAACACTGTTCCCCTCCCCCAATTCCCCAATAAAATCTTGTTTAAAAAAAAGTACATTTTAGGGCCGGCCGCGTGGCGCGATGGTTAAGAACTGGCTTGGGATGCCAGAGGGCCCCGGTTCGGATCCCACATATGAGGGTCAGTGACACTGCCCTCCACAGCTAAGGTGCTGAACAATAGCTCAACCTGGAGCTGGGCTGCCCGTGAGTCGCCGGCGACGGCATGGGCTGCAGCCCCTGTGGCAGTGGGTTGCCATGGGCTACCGTGTGTGGCCAGCGGCCAGCGTGAGTGACCAGCAGCCGCAATGAGCGACCGTCCAGAAGCCGGCGACTGATCTGCCTCACCCGGGAAGAGCTCAATGATGGTGCCAGCTTGGGCCAGTGGGGCAACGTCCTCCGCAACTAGACTGAAGAACAAAAAGACAGCAAGTTTTCTGTTCCCCTTCCGCCAATTCCCCAGCACTGTTCCCATCCCCCGAATTCCCCAATAAAAATCTTAAAAAAAAAAGTACATTTTAAATTATGATCTAATCACTAATGAAAAAAAGTAACAACAACAAAAAACTATGTTTCTTTACCTACATACCCAAGTAAGTTAATGCACAGACAAGTTCTGAAAATTACATACCAAACTAATAACAACCATTCCTTCTGGAGGAGGGGAAGAGGATGGGAGGTGCCCATGTGAAGGAGGACATATATATAGACTCATTATACTTCCTTATCACTTGAATTTTCATGAGAACGTATTCCTGTCATTTATATAAGTAAAAAATAAGATAACTAACAGCTTGAAAGTGCACATTGGAAATTCATTTCTGTTCAGTTCAGCTAGAACAAATCAATAGTTATAAATGTAGATAAAACTATAAGCCTGAAAGTATTGACAAAAAACTTAATATAAATAAATAAGGAAACAAATTTCTTATGTTTTTAAATTAAAATCTAACCCAAATTGTATATTTGACAAAGGATACAGTACTAATCACCAAAAATTTCCATGATTTCAAGTACCTATATAAACTTTACCTTTTTTCTTTACATCCATCAGCTAGTCTCTTTAAAGGATAAAAAAATGTACATGGCAAACAAGTTTTTCCAAGACTTTCATTCATTTGCATAAACACCCAAATCCAAATCAGTTGCCTGAATGCAAGCCTTAAAAAAGTAAATTTATCGCTAGGAGTAGTAGAGATATGTTTTTAAAATGCTAGCTAACTCAGAGAAATAATTAACTCAGGTTTTCTCAGTCTTTGAAAGTCTGTCATTTGACAAGCATTTTACAATAGTTAGGCACCCAGAAAATAATAGCTTAGATTACCGTTTAAGAGAGCAAAAGACAGATTTTCATTACAGTAATTGTTCAGTCCATAATAAGATAGTTCAGAATAAATGTCTAGCAGTTGGCTTTTATTTCGGAGGGGAAATCTAGATTCTGATTCCAACTCCCATAGTTCCTAATAGATGACCTTGTGCAAATAACCTCTAAACACCAAACTCTTTTTGGATAAAAGGGGGACAGTCTGTAGCTGCTCTATCTACCTCCTAAGAGTGCTATACAGATCAAGTGAAATAAGAAAGTACTCTGAATATTATAAAATCCTTAAAAGTATTACTTTGTATGAGAATAGATACATATATAATAGCTCAAAATCAGAATCACCAACCACAAATTAACTATGAAACCAAAACACTTAGCAAAGTGTCTTGCACACTGCAAATCTGCAATAAGTAATGATTTACACAAAAACTTTCTATTGGTAATTGAGTCTGTGATCTCAAATTGAGAACTCCAATGACCTGCCCTTTTACCCTCCTCAGGGTTTGCAGAATTACAGACTTCTCCATTGTTCTCATTTCACTCATTCAAACATTTATGTAGTGCCTAGTTCCTTGTTCTCAAGAGCTCACATCTGGCAGAGCAATAGGATATTTGCATCATAGTTATTTTGTTGTCTGTGTCCCATAATGAAATTATATACAAAATTCTATGGGAGTATAAAGGAAGAAGCAATTAATTCTTCAGTTAGTGGGAGTCAGGGAAGTTTTCACATTGGAACTGGGCCTCAAGGGATGAAGGGAAAAGGTCATTCTGGAAGACAAACCAGCAAAAAAGGCACTTGTTCTCAGAATAGTCAGCACTGTCACATAGCTACTGCACAGTGTTTGGGGCAAAGAAAAAAGGGTAATAGAAGATGAAGCCGAAAAAAAAGGAAATGAGAGACAGATTTTGAAGGGGTTTATATATCATGACAAAAATTAATGGGGGAACAACCAAGATTTTGAGCAGTGGTGTAAGCTGTTCATTTACCTGCAGTGGCAGTGAGAGAAGCATGGGCAAGAGTCCTTAGAACATTTCCTCAACTAACAAATGCCACCATTTTTTCTTGATTCAAGTAACTGACATACATTAAGAACCAGTCTCACAATCTTTGCACTTCAAACTCTAAATGACTGACAGTCTCATCTCTATTTATCAAAGAGAATAGATACTAAGCTCTAACATAAATACCACTTGAGAAAACCAAATAGGAGCTTGAGAAGGTAAAAAGTAAATTTAACCTACCGAGAAAAGTCAATAAGCAGGAAAAAAATGTTTTGAGTGTATATACCATCCATATTTTTTATAATTTGAAATGATAAAATATTTCATTAGTTTTCCACTACTGTGAAAAGTTATACAGAAGGAAATGAATATGTGCTTTGAATATACAACATGGCCTTCTGAACATGTTTACATTAATGTGCCTTAAACATAACATGTATCAAATATGTGACTTTCTCACAAAAAGCAGCACCTGTTAATGACATTTTTACTTCTGTCAACAAAAAAATTAGGTATCTGTTAAAACAAAACAAATAAACAAAATCAATGAAAGTATGAGCTGCCATTTTCTCCAAAGCTGAGGCCAGAATCTTTGCTGTCATGTTTTGATATGAGGAGGAAAAAGGAAGAAACAATCTTGGTTGTAGATTCTGGAGATTCTTCCTTTGTGATGACTACCTTGTAATATCCTTGGAACACACCATACCATTCCTGCCTCTATGCCTTTATTTGAGCAGTTCTTCCCACCCAAAACTCCTTTCCCTGACTGGCTCTATTTATATTTTGCCTACTTAAAAAGTCCTAAGGTCTAGCTCAAGTTGCATCTCAACCATGAAACCTTCCCCCTAAAATCTCCAGTCCATACGGAACTTCTCTCTTTGCTGAAGTCCTAATGGATAAGTTAATACACTTGTCTTTTTTCACTTTCTGGCCTTTAATCATTTTCATTCCTCTTGTGAACCTAGACCTTACAAAATGAAATCATATCTAAACTGTTACAAAGCCTTGGATAGCAGAGTGGGTAAGTTTGGGTTCTACACGCTACAGTTAAGAATCAGAATACCTCAAATCCCAGCTCTACCATTTCATTTATTAGATATGTGAATTTGGGCAGTCAACCTAATCTAATCTCTCTGTGCCTTAATTTCCTCATAGGTTAATATGGGGAAAAATAAACACCTATCTTGAACAGTTACTTAAGGATTAAATAAATCAACATGTAAAGCATTTAGAACAGGGCATGGTACGTAGTACACAACTGTTATTAAGCTGTTACCCATTTTTCCTTGCCCCAGGCCTCTACATATTGTTGTTTCACTCTTAAATGTTGGTTTTGATATGTCAGTACTCTGCACAGAACTCTCCCTGGCCTTCCATAGCCCATGGGTTCATGTCCTTAGTTTGGTAATCAGGGCACTCCACAACCTGGCACCACACTATCTACTCAGCTTCAGTTACTCAACATCTACTTTATACAAAACAAAAGGAAACAGACATATAAGGCAGAGATCCTCTCCTCCAGGGTCTGACAACTAATTACGGAAACAAGGCACAAACATAAAACCATCACACAAAATGGATGTTCACCCATAGTTACTCTCCAAAAGACTCTGCAATCCAACAAAATCTGTTTCCTCCATGTTTGGGAGATGCCAAGTTCACTCAGAATTATCTGTTTTTGTCTGTTTTATTTCACTCTTATCCTCTCAAAACACACAAAAACACTTTTTCTTAACTTGTATCCATCTACCCCTTAAAGTCTAATTCAAACACTATCACTCTCTTGCCATTTAAACTTATATAATACTATCTTACCTCAATCAACTGTTCTCAAGGTGTATAGTCACCCTCTCTATCCAAAACATAAGCTCCTAGAAAGAATAACAATTTCTTACTAGTTCTTGCCATTTCCTCCCTACCTTCTCCACTATGCTCTCCACTAAAACAGACCATGCTAGGACAGGTGCTTAAAAACATGTGCCGAATTTAAGTGAAAATGTGAAATTGGTAGTAAACTACTACCATAACTACTTACTACTAAGTAAGCTACAGTGAGATTTGAAATAGACTACATACTGTGTCGACCACTAGATGATCACCTGTCCTCAAAGCCTCAAATCAGATAGGACCATCCAAATCAGAAAGAGGCAGTCCACTTACTATCCCTTCTATTTAAGTATCATATGGATAGATTTGTGTGTTCAGTGGTACCTTGAATCCATAGAAGGATTAATAACCATTCTATTATCTATCATCTAATTTAAAAATCTTGACCTCCAAAAAGGATGATACACAGGGCCAGCATCCAAGCAGGGCAACCCAGCTGTTACATCCCTGAATAGATGGATTTGGGAAAGCTTGTTAAATTCCACTTAACGGCAAACTTGTCACCCTTCGACATACAGGTTTTAAGTATAACACATAACACATTCTATGAACTTAGCATTAAAAAGTGTCACTTGGACTTCCATATGCCCGTATTTTGCAAATTTTCTACAATGAACATGTATTACCTGAATAATCAAGTGTTTATTATTTCCTCCAGATTTTAATGGGCCTCACATAAAGGCCAAAGCTGAATGCAACAATCACAAGTTGAAAGTCAACCAAAGGGCATATTACCCCAACTTTCCACCTCCCAGGTAAAGTGCCAATTTGGACAAAGTTCTCAACTTCGTAAGTTTCAATTTAAGAAATGAGTCCTACATATGCCATCACATAGAGGAAAATAATTTCTCATTACCTTCCTAAGACTCCACAGCACTATAGCAAATAGCAAATAGCTGCTTAGACGGTTCCCTCTTCCTCCAACCCCAAACACCCTTCTCCCTAAGTACTTAGCCCAATTTAAAAAGGCCAGGAAAAGGGTGCTAAATGATTTACATGGTTATCTCAATCCTCAAAACAAAAGTAGGTACCATTATTATCCCCAGAAGAGAAAACTGAGGCTTAGAGATATTTGGGGGAAAAAAGACTTGCCTGAGGAGATGCTTAAAGGAGGGGGTTCTTGAGTTATATAAAGGAATTTACTGGGAATGGCCAGGGGACTTTTGTTGAGACAACTATAGTAGAAATCTTCAAATTGGATATTTCACAGAGAAAACAATAAATGATATCTGGTCATGTTGTAGGTTTTCTTTGGAACTGTGTATCTAATGATATCTGGCACACAACACAGGTTCAATAAAAGCCTGTGTTCAAATTTAAATTGTAAGTAGTTAATTCCTAAAACACTTTGAGCACATGGCAAAATCTGACAGGTTATTTGTTTTAACTAGGTTAGTGGTACAATAACCAATAATTATATCTACACTTAATGTAATGGCCTCACATCCTGAGTGTGTTTTAGCTGATAAAGCAGGGGGGAGGGGAGGGAAGGAAAAATGGCAGAAAGAAGTTGTGCATCCTTTAAACATGTTTTTCTAATAACAAATATCATTTAAAATTTTAACATGTCATCACAATTTATATAATAAACACAATTAATCTATTATTCTTAGTCATCTCAAAATAACCTATTGTGAGGGTTTTAGTACAGCCATGAAAAAGCACTGTTCCTGTAATCTGTTTTTCAAATAAGTAAAAGAAAAAAAATCTGAGTCTCCTTTCAGTATTTAATCAAAGTAAAGAATGTACATTTGCTGAGTACAATACTTTAAGCAAGCCTATTATCTGATTAAGTTGGACCTTAATTGTTGCCCAGGGACATAAAGAGACAAAAATGTAAAAGCTGGTTAAGGCACTAGCAGTTAAATGATGTTTGAATCTGATTGCTGGAAAGATGAGTTTTATGAATATTCACTTTAAATTATTATGGGTTATCTATGAAGTCAGGCATCCAAACTTTAGTTTCCAGGGAGGGAAAAAAGGGTCTGTTCTACAGGTAAATGAGCACCTGGTATTACACAGAAAAATTAACATCCTTTTCAGTTCTTCTACACACAGAGCAGAGTATAGATAGGTATTATGCAAGCACACAGCACTCTGGCAATCTTTTCCTCCTTTCTTTGAAAAATGATTTATATAATAATTCCTTAATTCAGTAGCAACACAGTATTACTTTCTTCCTTTCAGGTTTCTTTCATTTCAAAACACTACTATTGAAGACTTAAATTCTTCTTTTAAGAAAGACTTAATCATTTATCTCAAAAAAAGGAGCAAAAAGTCAGGAGGTAAAGCCCGAGATATTCTTATTAGTCTTACATAACTTATTCCAAGTTGGAATTGATTCAGTAGCTCAACTAAAACCCGAGGTTTAAGCAAAGATGAGATCTTTAGTATATTCTTCACACACATAAAAGAGTTTTAAAAAGTGAAAGGGTCTTAATTTTTTTACGTGTATTCTTAAAATATAAGCACCCACATGTATGACAAATTAGGATGCCAACATATAAATGTTACAATGGTCCCATTTACAGTGAAGAGCACTCAATTCATCCTACTGCATCTAGGTTATGCAATAATTGATAGAACTGGATACAATTTCAGAAAATAAGTTAATTTCTAACACTGATTTTTAAATATCACCTCTGTAAGTATGCATTCAGTATTTTTAAATAAGTGCTACCGAATCAAAATCAAAAAGTGATTTCCAAAAGCAATAGGTATATGTTCACTCGACTTGCAAACAAAACTCTAAAACTGTAGTTATAGTTATTCATGCCTAATTAAATTGGCTTTGATAATTGCAAATTACTCCTTCAGGAGTATATATGTATCAACACTTTCAAAAACTAACTTTACACAAACTATTGTCCTTACTAGACAGGCTCAACTAAGAGCTATGTGTATACTACATCTCACCACTGAGACACTTGAGCCCCAGCGTAATAAATGGCCACGGATTCCCTGCATTGCTTTGTAAACTGCTGCTTGCTAATCAAGCACTGAACTGCAAATTCACCTTTCTAAAAAGACTGAAAGAAAGAAGCCAAGCTTCACTATCTAGTTTTCCAAAACGAATTAGGGTTTGGGATTTCACTGGGAATGACCACATTATCAAGATGCCATCGCCCTCCCTAGGCATTTAATTACAATACCTTCTCTGTTTTCCATTCAACCACCTCAATTAAATTTCCACTAGAACCAGAAACACAAAAAGTTGATTCTATGGCCTTGCTGCAAGTCTCCTCTGGGTGCAAACCCCGGGATCCCGCATACATTACAACCAAAGGGCGAAGAGAAACAAAAAGTAATGATTGTTAGACAATGTGGTGACATTACCTTGCCCGTCTTGTGATCAAACCAGACGAGAGCATGATTCCTTGACAGCACCTTGCAATCAAAGGTAGCATTATTTTGCGCGGGTCGACAGCGGGCCACTGAGCGGCCGATTTTAATGGGCTCGTCCAGGTAGACATGACGCTCCTGAAACGGGTGCGAGTTCGGACGGCAAGTGAAGATGGCCAAGGCTGACGGCATCGAGGACAGACTGGGGGTGTCTCTCCTATCAAGGGTCAAAGAGGAGTTCCACCGGGTCCGGACTGCCCTTCACAAGCCTATGCGCCTGTCCCCCTTATCCCCCCCAAAATTTTAAATTAAAACAAATTGCGCATTGTCTAAGCATAACCAGTGAACATCAACAACTCTTCTCTTGAGTAGGAAGACAAGCCAGCGCAAGCCCCATCACCTCTTCTAAAACCCAGCTCACAAAAAGTCCCCAACTGGCAGCTTTCAGTCCATCTTCTTCCTCGGGAAGAAAAGGCTCAAACATCGGACAGCTTCAGCCAAGAAAACTCCTGGAACACAGTTTGGGGACTGGAGGTATCCAAGCAGATGAGTCACACACCAATTCTTGTGTTTTGTTTGAGATCGCGGCCGCTTTTCCCCCTCGGTGGCGGAAATGTTGCAGCACTGCAGCATGAAGGAAGGGTCGGTTTGATGCGGCCAGGAAGGTCCTTTCGGGGCGAAGGAAGATGTAGCCGAGCACCTCTGGGCAGCCACCGCCCGTCCTCAAGGGCCTCGGAAGTGGATGGGCCAGAGGGCCGGCGAGGGGGTCTAGACCGCCAGCGGGACAGTCTGCATTGCCCCTGACGCGCGGAGGCCGCCGGGAGGTGGCACGGGGACCCCGGCCTGCACGAGCCGAGGGGGCGGTGGATGGGGTCCTCGGCACAAGGAGCAGGGACCCGCGGGGGCGCAGGCAGCGGCCAAGGGAGGACTCCCGGGCACCTGGCGGGCGTCCCCGCGACCAGGGCGGGGATCCGGCTCCGCAGGCCGGTGCGGACAGAGCGAGGCGCGACCCCGGGGGTCTCAGCCCGTAGGAAGTTGGTCCCTGGACGCCTGGACTCCTGGCTGCTGCTCAACACACCGGCCGCCTCCTTTCAGGATCGCCCCCGCGAGGGTCGCATCTCAGGGACCGCAGCCGCAGCTCCCGTAGGACGAGGAGGTGGGGGAGGGAGGCTGGCCCGGAGGTTGGGGGAGAGGCCTGGAGGCCCCGGGCTGAGTCCGCCGCAGCCTCCACCACTCCTGGCGGGTGGGACACGCTCAGGCTATGCCAGACGAGGCAGGAAACTTTCCGACCTGGTAGGGAAACATCAAAACAAACGGCCGTCAGGCGCCGGTGCCCGCCCGCCTCAGCTCTCGCCCTCCTCAACCCGACTCCTATCAAGCCCCCACGACTGGCCGCAACCTCGGCCGACCTCTCCGCTGACGGGCTGCGGGGATTTGAAGGCCAGACGCCACGACAAGTCTCGCTTCCCTTGCCGCCACCGCCGCCGCCTCAGCTTACCTTGCCAGCGCCGGCCGCCATAGTGACTCTGACTGAAACCTACCGGGTGCACAGCCACGGGAACGCGCACCCTTCAAGGGCCCTCCTATTCCCTCTCCCGCGCCGTAGTCCGGAGATGTCACGTGATCGACGCCGCGGAAGCCATGCTCGTCAGGGGCAGGAAAGAGGGCAAACTAATTTTTAACTAGCCTACAGGAGCCATCTTAGTTAAGGGCCGGACGCTTCAAACCATGGGACAACCTTAATAGCCATTTTGGTTAAGGGCAAGAAGGAATTTGACCCATTCACGTTTTATAAATAAAACGTACCAACTTCCTGCTTTATTACCCTAGTAATACGGTACCAACTTTTACTAAATTTTATTCACTACAGTCCTCGTTGAAAATACCAACGAGCAAAGAGAACAGCCCCATCCAAGGGAGATGTTATTAGCAGCCATCTTAGCTGTGGGCAACAGCTTTTCCCACAGCTACCTTAGGTGTGAGCAACCAAATTCCCACAAGTCCTAGGATTTGTGTATCTAAAATGAGACAGTCCAGCCTCACTCTGCTGAAGTCTTCGCTGTGTATCTTGTCCGGAGAAAAACTCTTTCTTAGTCCCCGCATTCCATTTTGAATGACCGGTCTTCTCACTGTACCTATCATGTCTCCTAGGACTCCATGAAGGTTCTATCCCGGAAAGAATGTGACTTCAGAAAGTTTAAAATCACGTTGCTTCCAGAGCGAGTTTCAACAATTTCCAATATGAAAAAAGGGGGAGTTGCCCCACTCATAGTATTAAGGCAGATGAAGAGTCATTGATCTCAAGAAGAAAAGACTGCAAAACCTTAAAGATAAATTCAAGAAAACACGGTGGGAATGAATCTTATTCATTTAGAATCAATGGTGGCTCCATCAGATTCCTTTGACAACAGATACTACTACTGTGTGACCTTGGGCAAGTTTCTAAACCTTTTCAAGCCTGGTTTTCTTATCTATAACATGGAGATAATACATAATTCACCCTTTATTGTGAGAATCCAAGGTGATAATTCAAGTTGCTCATTAAAGAGTAACTATTATTCATTTCAATACTTATGTATACTGTTTTGGCCCTGTCCTAAATTCTTCTGAGCCCTGGGGACATAGGTGAACAAAACCAATCCCTGCCCTCTGAGAGCACACCTGGGTATTGTGGGATAGGGATGGGGTAGGGAGATGACAAACACAGATACAGAAAGCAAGCACTGGGTGCTAAAAGGGTCAGAGACGGCCTTCTAGGAGAGGTAACTGAACTGAATGTAGGAAGTTTGGAAAACCACAATAAATATGGAATTTGCTGAATTGCTTCATACATTTCCAGGAATAGGGAATAGCAAGAAAAGGAACAAGACTATTTGAAGCAATGCATCAATGCGCCAGGCACATAATTATGACTCAATATATATTTGATACATGAATAAAATTACATACTGTTATTCATTATTACAGAATAAAATAGGAGAGGCACAAAGTGAGTCTGGAGAGAAGAATGTGCACTAGATTGTAAAGAATTGGTATACTTTTCTAAGACTCCTCACTAATTCAGCCAATATGTATTGAGCTACTACTGTGTTCAACATACTGTATTCTAGAGAAAAATAAGGATATGTTGAAAAATTTTAATATAAGAGGATGAAAAGTTTTCATTTCAAGTAATTTTGGGCTTATGTGGAATAAAGTAATATAGGTCCTTCTACAAATCCCTAATGAGTTCTGTATATCGATTTGTAAGTCATTTATACATCCTTTCATTCATTTATTCTATAAATATTTAATTGAATGCCTATTGGGAAACAGATACTTTAAAGGTCCTAGAAATACAACCGTGGTAAAGAAAAAAAAAGACTCCCTTGAGTTGCTCACAATTTAGGTGATAACACAATAAGATCCTTACCATAATGGAAGTAATGGGAACATGGTGGAATAGTTTAAACTGAGCCTTGAAAAACGAGTAGGAGTAGGCCAGATAGTCTGGTAGTAGTGTGATCACAAAATTTTAGGCCAAGAAAACATAAACAAGAACCCAGATACTTAAGATAATAGGACTTTAAGGGAATTACAGGTAGGTCTGTATTACTGGAGCATGGTGTTCCGGAGTCAAGGAGAGGGCACAAAAGTGTGGTTTCAATTGCTGAAGGACTTGGAGGCAACCCAATTGACTTCAGAATATTTCTGTCTTTCTCCTAGAAGGTCAAGGTAGAGCAATGAAAATCAAGGTTTCAGAATTAGACATTGCATCACCATTTACCAGCACTGTAAATAGTAAGTTACTAAGCTTCTCGAAGCCTCATATTCCTCATTTGAAAAAAGTAGATACTGCCTCACAGTCTTGTTAGGGTTAAATAAGATAATGCAAGACAAAGTATCTACCGTGATGCCTAGAAAATAGTAGATATTCAGAGAATGTTAGTTTTTATTATTATTACTAATAGTAAGAATTCCCCTAGCTTTCCATATACAGTAAAGAGCAAGTTGTATTATTCCTAATTTGTATATAGAGGAACTTGTTCATAAATGTAGAAACAAAAAGTGTCTCTTCATGTTCAATTCTACTATAATACCCCTTAATATTAATGTTAAACAAACAGGATAGGCTTTTTTTTTTTCTGCAAAAAAAAAAAAGCTGGGATTGCTATAAC
This sequence comes from Hipposideros armiger, assembly GCF_001890085.2. Lineage (NCBI taxonomy): Eukaryota > Metazoa > Chordata > Mammalia > Chiroptera > Hipposideridae > Hipposideros > Hipposideros armiger. Next base: position 2,745,243 of record NW_017731537.1, read on the forward strand.
CTGGAAGGATAAAGAATCCTACCAAGCTACTACGCAGGGTGCTGGAAATGCCAAAATGGTACTGAAGGCATTCTTCACCCACTGGTATTTGGTAGGCACAGAAAAGGCTTAAATTAAGAAATCTCATATATACAATATATAGAATTCTAAGCTATGTGGATGTTCCTCTCTATGAATCTGTATGCAGTCAATATTTTAATTAAATAAAAAAAATATTATGTTTTGGGAAATTTGGAATGGTAGTGTTTCCCAATGTTGTAGCTTTCTCACCTTTTTTTAATTTTTACCTTTTTAATAGGCTGATAACTATTACCACTGCTATGAACCATGATACTTTTCAATCTTACAAAGCCAAAGAGAGAATTGTAAATTTGTTATCCTGTAACCAGGAAAGAGGCAATTATTAGCATTTCGGATGTGTAGGAGACAAGTCTGTAAACTCATTTACTATGCAACATTCCCTAAATAATAAAGATCTAATTGGACTTCAACCAATGACATGTGATATAATGAATTATGGAATACTTGTATAATGGCTTAAACAGTATCTGGATTGCAAATATAGGGAAGCAAACTAATTAAAAAGAAGGCCTGTAGTAGTAAAAGATTAAAATTGAGAGTATATAGTATTTTTAATGGCGTACATTGGCTTATTAAAACTGAAGTTTGATCCTCTTCCAAATAAGGAAGCTCTCCTCATCAGGGAGATTCTAATGAGTGGAAATACCCTGTCATTTCCCAGGTGCCTAGGGTGGAGTGGCCCAAACATTCCAGAGGTACTGTTCATCTGTTTTTGACTTCCTGATTCTACAGGAAACAAAAGAAAAAAATTACCTGAAGACAAGTAAAGACATTTATCTTTCATTTAGCAATCTTTTTCTGTGAATATAAAAAGAAGGAATCAGAATATTAACTCTCAAGGGAATCACAGACAACTAATCTAGCGCGCTCATTTTACAGGCAAAGAACCCGAGGCACAGAGAAGAAGCCTTTATTGAATGTGTGTTTGCCATGTGGTAATGCATTTTTCTCATGACAACTCTGTGTGATATTAATTCCATTTTATAAGTAGGGAAACTGAGACCCAAAGAGATTAAATGACTGATCGTAAATCACCATGCTAAAGTACATGCTGGTGGTTATTTTTCTTTACTAAAATAAAAATCTTTACTCACTTTTTTCAGATTAATAAAGCTAATACATATTCATTGAATATATTCAAATTAGCAATGTAAGAAAAGTAAAAGTCCTCTATAGCCTCATCACAAACCCTCAGTCTAGAGCTAACCACTCTTAACAATTTGTTAACTATATCCTTCCAGATGTTTTTCTAAGCGACACGAGGCATGCCCTTTTAAAAATATCATATTATTTATTAGAAATGGGAAAATCAACAGTAGGAGCGTTATTCCTAAAAGTGATAAATAAAAGCCTGTATTGGGGGGAGAGAGAAGAAGGGCAGAAATCATATTTTCTTTTGTTACTCTTGTATAACTCCTGTTTTGATTACTGCAAACGTTCTCTTGCATTTTAAAATCAATTTAAGAATGTTACTTGGAATGCAGCAAATGCTTAAGAATAAAAGGGATGGGTCAGAAAGCCATATGAAGCATTTTCTTTCTGAATTTTTATTGGTATATCTGGGTTTGATTTTAAATAACTTAGTAAGCAATTAAAATATCAGCGACTGTTTATATGTGATAGTTTTGTTCATCTAGTGATTAAAAAATATTCTGAGTATATTCCTTGCTCTGGGAAAACTATGACATTTTGAATAATCGTTTTTGAATATAATAATTTATTTCCTTTTAATAAGTTCCATTAGAGCTTTTGTTTTAGAGAAATGCATTGTTGCTACTACTGTATAACACTGTCACTGATAATAGTCAACAGCATCTCACCAAATGGCTCTACTCTGGAAAATTGATA
>NW_017731537.1:2747769-2755773 GCF_001890085.2 Hipposideros armiger
GCCTCTGGACAGCTGCTCACAGTGGCTCTTGGCTGCTCACTCAGGCTGCCGGCCACTCACGCTGGCTGCCAGCCACACACAGTTGCTTATGGCAGCCCACTGCAGCAAGGGCTGTAGCCTACGCCGTCGCCGGCGACTCATGGCAGCCCAGCTCCAGGTCGAGTTGTTGTTCACCATCTTAGCTGTAGACAGCAGTGTCGCTGACCCCCATGTGGGATCCGAAGCGGGACCCTGCTGCTCAGAGCTGGCGTCCCAAGCCAGCTCTTAACCAACGCCCCACTCGGCCGGCCCGAAATTCTTAATAATTGTTTATCAAAATGTCCCTCATTTTCACTTTGCTCTGGACTCCTCAAATTATGGAGTTGGTCCTGCCCTGGGCATACTACTTCGAGAACCCAGTCTCCTCTGTACAAGTCTAGAGTATTGACACATGAAATGCTATCAGAGAAATTAGTGGCTGTTGGTGAAAAAGCATCCCTACAGAAATGAGACTTTTTTAAGTGAAACTAGACAGGTCTGTCTCCTCATTTCCTGGAATCTAATTATATAAGTTGATATCAGTGACAAAGATGGTTGCAGATGAAAATCTGCCTTGATTTTGTAATTTATCATCACCTCTAGTTTAGATGCTAAAGTTATTCTTGAAAATGACAATGAGTATATATAAAACACAGAATCTCTGTTCATTAAAATTTGCATTTTAGGGACGGCCTAGTGGCTTGTTGGTTAAGAGTTGGCTTGGAACGCCAGCTCTGAGCAGCAGGGCCCTGGTTCAGATCCCACATGTGAGTCAGTGACACTGCACACTCTACAGCTAAGATGGTGAACAACAGCTCGACCTGGAGCTGGCTTCCACGAGTCGCCGGCAACCGCATAGGCTGCAGTGGGGCTGGCCAGTAGCTGGCGTGTGCTTTCGTGAGCTGCTGTGAGCCGCCTTAAGCAGCCATCCAGTGGCTGGCAAGGGACTGCCTCACCTGGGAAGAGCGCAATGATAATACCAACATGGGCCACTGAAGCAACGTCCCCCACAACTAGACTGAAGAACAAAAAGGACAGCAATTTGTCTGTTCCCCTGCCCTGATTCCCCAATAAAATCTTTTTTAAAAAATTGCATTTTATTATAACTTTATTATAAAAATTTTTGAATGTACAAGAAAATTGAAAAAAAATTACAATAAACACACATATATCCCCCTCCTTGATTCAAAGTGGTTAGCATTTGACCATATTACCTTATCTTTCTATGTATGTGTTTTCTGAACTCTTTGACATTAAGTTTCAGATATGACGACACTATACTTCAAAATAGATCAGCATGCATTTCCTAACAATACAGACATTATCCTAAATAACCACAATATATGGGGCTTTTTAAAAAAGTGTTTTATTTTTAATGGAATAAAAACTTGGAAAACAGAAAAACATAAAGAAAAATTATTCATAGTTCCACTTCCCAGAGATAACCACTGTAAGCAGTTTGGTGCTATAGAGAAAAATGGCATCCTTTTGTACCTATTACTTTGTCTATACAGAATGAAGTATCTCTACTTTTTTTCACCCTTAACAAGAACATTTTCCATGCCTTCTTTGGCAAGTAGAATAGTGGCCATGTCCTAATCCCCAGAACCTATGAACATGTTATGCTACATAGCAAAGGAGACTTTGCAGGTATGATTAAGGGTGCAGAACCTGAGCTGGGGAAATTATCCTGGATTATCTGGGTGGAACCACTTTTAATCACATGAGCCCTTAAAAGTGGAAGCAGTAGGCAAAGAGCAGGTTAGAGTCATGTGACATGAGAACTCAACCTGTTACCAATTTTGAAGATGAAGAAAGGGGACCAAGAACCAAGGAATGAAGGAAGCTTTTAGAAGCTGGAAAAGGGCAAGAAAACTGATACTGTCCTAGAGCCTCCAGAAAGGAGTTCAGTTCTGCCAACACTTTGATTTTATTTATTTATTTATTTATTTGAAGATTTTTATTGGGGAATTGGGGGAAGGGGAACAGAAAAGTTGCTGTCGTCTTGTTCCTCAGTCTAGTTGTGGAGGGTGTTTCTTCACGGCCCAAGTTGGCACCATCATTGTGCTCTTCCTGGGCGAGGCAGATTAGTCACCGGCTTCTGGATGTCCGCTCACTGCGGCTGCTGGCTGCTCACGCTGGCTGCTGGCTGCTCACGCTGGCTGCTGGCTACACACAATAGCCTATGGCAACCCACTGCAGCAGGGGTTGCAGACCACGCTGCCGTCGCCGGCGACTCATGGCAGCCCAGCTCCAAGGTGAGCTGTTGTTCAGCATCTTAGCTATAGAGGGCAGTGTCACTGGCCCGCATATGTGGGATCAGAACCGGGTCCCAAGCCAGGTCTTAACCAATGCGCCACTCGGCCGGCCCGCCAACACCTTGATTTTATCCTAGTGAGACCCAGTCGGACTTCTGACCTATAAAATTTTAAGACAATAAATTTGTGTTGTTTTACACCACTAAATTTATGGTAATTTGTTACAGCACCAATAGAAAATGAATACATTTCCCCATTTGTATTTGCCTTTGAAATGGTTGTCTTTTATCCTTTTGGACATTTTGTCTGAGTAATTTTCCTCTTCTGTGTAGCTTTGAAAACATTAATAATTAATGCAATGAAAAAATAAAGGCAGAACCCCCAGGTTTCATTCTGAAAGGAGCACTAGATCTTCCATGGTGTTTTTGACCATGGCTGTGCAGGTACATTTACACACTATTTACAGACTAATGAAGTAGGGGGAGGGATTGCCATAGTCCTTTTTAAAAATTCACTTGAAATTATGGAAACCGTTTGTTTTGAGGAAAGCAGTTCACTATTCTTATTCATAGCACTAGTAACAATTTGTAATGGGGTAGGAGGATAACATCTTCATTAATGTTTGTTTTCCCTCTGGACTATAAGCATTGTGAGAGTAAAGACCCTGTCTGACTTTGCTTCCTACTGTTTCTCCAGTACCTAGCACAATGCCTGGCACATAGTAGGCACAAAAATTTGTTAAATGATACAATCTTTGGCTATGCAAAGATCTGGCTCTTGAGTGACTAATGAGAAGCTAAACTGCAATCATATTTTTTAAAATATTAAATTATATATAATATATAGCTATATGTAATATATAGTTATTTTAAATAATATTAAAATACTTTTTAAGAAGGAAAAAGCTGTTTTCAACATGAGCTTGGGAACTTCTTTGCAGATGATTATGCTTTTAGAGAGACTTTTTTTCCTGGATGCAGATTTCAGACTACACTGTCTGAATGCCATTCTGGAGACATCAATGTGTTCTTGCGTATGTGTGAGTTCCTTCCAAAAGTCATCTCAGGAGGTCAGGAACAGATTGTCAGGAAAGACAATAAGTGGTGTCCTCACTTCCTGCTGGCAGTAGGCCCTAGAGTCAATCAGGCAGGGAGCCCACCCTGGGTCTTTGTGCTTAAGTCAGATTGTATTTCACCACACTAACCGTCCAGATGGAGCAGTTTGGGGCAATGGAGTTAAAATAACCACTGACTAAGTGGTGCCCCCATCCTGGAGACGTTTCTAAGAGCTACAGCTAACAGAAAGGTTGTTCTGTTTTTCCAGGAATAGTCATTTCTGGGAGTGTGAAAGTGGAGTGTCATTACTTAGACTGAACAGCAGAGCGATGAGCCTGAAAAGCACTTTCACACTAAGCTTTGAGAAAGAATGTACCCAGGCCCATTTTTTTTCTATGCAACTTAGGTTACAATTCTGCTTGGGCAAGTGTTTCTGAAAGCAAAATTTTTTTTCTAGCTTGATGTTATTGGTTAGGGTCCTGTTTTTGCAAGCAACAGAATCTAACCCTGGCCAGCCTAAGCCTATAAAAAGTATTGGAAAGACATGGGGGTAGCTGAGAGACTGAAAATAAATGCTGAAGAAGTAAATCTCAGGAGGGATGGGAAGCAGAGATAATGAGCAACATAAGCCAATAAACAGCCTCTTTAGGGCACCACCTTTAGGAGGAATCAGCTCCCCCTTTTTACTCCTTGAGTCCCTCAAAATTCAAATACCACAGAGACCACTGACCTAGGGTGGGTTACATGCCCATTTCATGGTCAGAAGTGTGGGGCACTTTGAAGGACAGACAGTTCCACTAACTCTGTATCCAATGTAAGAGGGATGGTTTCCTAAAGCTCTTGCCAGAAGGAGTGGGAAGGATTGCTGGGCAGGCAAAAACATTAGATATCCACTTAGCTTATTCACTTGAGTATGCATTCAGGAAAATAAGTCTTCCCCTTGAGTCCTTAGCAAAGAGGTATGTATAGCTGCTTATGAAATCCAGGCAAGTAACTTCCTGTGTAACTTTAGACAAATCATAAACCTTGTCTGAGCCATAGTTTCCTCATTTATAAAATTTATTGAACAGTTTGGACCAGATGATCCCTAACGACTTGTAGAGTGGAAAGAGCCAAAAGAGAGTATCTCCCAGATACTGGCAATGTGACCTTCGTTGACTCATTTGCTAATTCTGGGTTTCCCTGTGTGTAAAATAAAGATGTTGAACTAGACACTTTTAAGTTCCTTTTAGTTCTTAAAATCCATGATTCTCTAAAAGAACAGTTGGAAGTAGCCAGGTCAGTCTTTCCCCCAAAAAATCAATGGGATATCCTTGTTTTTAGGAAATATACACTGAAAAATTAAGGGATAAAGAGGCATTATGTATGCAACCTATTCTCAATTCAGGAAAAAACCCTCATATGTTATATATTAAATATAAATATTATATACAAGTACATGTATATATGTATACTTACAAATATGAGAGAGAGAGAGAGAGAGAGGAGAGAATGTGGCCAAACAGTGAATGTGAATAAAGATTGTGTGGGTGTTCTCTGTGCTACTCTTGAAACTTAGATTTCTAAGTGTAAGTATTTCAAAATGAAGTTAAAAATAAAAATCAGTCGGAAGGGCAAAAGGAAATCTGTTGCTCCGCTTGCATGTCCAATGGCCCTTTGATGAATTATTTGTGTGACAAATGAATATTTGTATGTCTGTCTTGCTAGATCCAAACTCTCTAGGGGAAGTGCTTAGTGCCAAGGCATGGACTCTACAATAAGTTTTCACTATTAATGTGACAAAGCTCCACTGTGGACCTGGAAGACACTGGATAAGGCCTATCTATTTATTCCTCCTGAGGAGTCTGACTAAGTGGGTGGAGATTTCCTGTTGGCTTTTATGGTTGTCTTTTGTTTCAACAGTTGTTTGGGGGAACCCATTTCAGACACAGCATATAGATTGAATGCTTTGTACTTTTAACATTTATCTATAACCCAATAAATGTTCCTAACAAGTACTTACTAACTTGATTTGAAGCCAACCATTACTACCCTTACACAGTTGTTTCTTATTCCAAAATGATTTCAGCATCTAGAAGGGTATTCATTACAGGATGATCGTATTAGCAAAATATTGGGACCAACTTAGGGGTCAATACTAGTTAAATACATCCATGCAGTGGAAACTTGTGTAGATATAATAGAATGAAGCAGCTCCCTAAGAGTGCCTATGGAACGATCTCCAAGTCAAAATAATGAAGCAACTCCTTATAAATGGATATGGAACAATCTCCAAGATATAGTTTTAAGAGCAATGTGCAAAATCATGTGTAAGCATAATGCTATTGTATTAAAAAATTGCTTGAATGAGTAAACAATGAGTGGACAATTAATGTTTTTGCCTGCTCAGCACATGTTTGTATATACATATATGCAGAGCATTTTCTGGGAAAATCGGTTAACAGTGGTAACCTCTGGATGAGGGGAATAATAGATATGGATCTGGGGGAAAAGGATGGGAGGGAGACTTTTATTTATATCTTTTGAGTTTTACCAAATTTAGTGTAAGGAGTCAGTGCCCCATCGGGGCACTGTAAAGCCTTAGGGTACTTTCTCATCATACAGGCTTAAGTGACGATAAATCGCTATAGCCAAGGAAATCGTCCTGTTAAGGTGTGAGTATTCTGAATATTGAGTTCATAGCTTCTCATCTTTCTGCTACCAGCAGCTAGCCTTACCTTTGCATATAGTAGGTGCTTAATAACTGTTTATTGAACTGAGTTCAACTGGATTGATTTGCAGTGCTTTTAGGGGCACTTCTATATATATTCACACTTGCTGGTTTAAATCTAGGCATATTAGCTCTTCATGTGTTTCCCTCTTTTCTATCCAACAAGAAAAAAGGATAAAACAAACACTTATATTGTATTCTTAAGAATTTAAAAATTAGCCAGTCAGTGGATGTAAATTGGTGTCTCCTTTTCGGAGGGCATTTTGGTATCATAAGCTAGCACGTAAAATGTACTCAGGTTGTAACCCAGTGATCTCAACTCTAACAATTTATCCTAAGGAAGTAATTATACAGTTCAGAGAAATATGTATGTCCAAGGATGTTCGTTGCAGTATTGCCGGTAATGTTGAAAATCTGGAAACAATCTTCAATGTTTATGGGAGGGTAACGGTTAATTAAAGAATAGTATGTCCATCTAATGTACCCATTAAAAATGATGATTCCACCCTATATTTGTTGATGAGGAAATTATCAATAATACACTGTTAAGTGATAGAAACAGATTGTACATGTGTTTGCCATTTTTATCAAATTTCATACATAGGTCACTATATGTATATATAAATAGATAGCTGGGAGAAATTTCATCAAAATATTTTAAATGTTTATCTCTCTATGATGGGTGATTTTTAATTTCCTCTTTGTATTTTTTCATATAATTTACATTTTTTCTGGAATGCACGTTGTATCACTTTTACAAAAAACAACAACAAAAATGAAGCTATTAAAAAAAAAAGTGATCAAGTAATTTCCCTAGTTTCACTTTTTGATTCAACAAGTATTTGTTAATTGCACCAGAGTATCCTAGACTAACCTTTCCCATTTTACAGTCTGTAATACAGCCTATGCACCCACGTAAGAAAACATTGAGGCTAAGTACTTATAAAGGCCCCTTTTGACTAATTTAAGCACACACAAAAAATATGTCAGAATAGTAGTTGTCTCTGGAGGAGGCTGGGATACAGACTGATTGGGAAGAAGTATGAAGGAACATTTTAGTATGATGGTAATAGTCTAGAAGTTTGGGTTACAGGGATATATACATTCGTCAAAACTTGGTAAATGTACTCTTAGAATTTGTACATTACTCTGTAAGTCAATTTTACATCTAAAGACAAAAAACTAAACAAACTGAAATTTGGTTAGTGATATTGACATCTGGAATTCACTCTAAAATGCACCAAAAACAAAATAGATCAATGGATGGTTTGAGGAATGGTTAGGTGGATAGATATATATTAAAGCAAATATAATAAAATATTAACTGTATAATCTAGGTAGTATATATACATTGTGTTCACTGTAAAATTCTTATAATTTTGCTATTTAAAATTTTTTCATAGTACAATGTTGAGAAAAATATAAGCACCAATTACTTACTTATCAGTATATTGAATATGTCTATATTTTATCCTTATAGACTAAATTCAACAGATTTTCTGGAATTTTCCCCCAAGAAAAATTCAATCTTTTTGGGTAGGTAAGCTATATAAATACATACATATACATATATAACACAATCATGAAGATAGCCCTACCGCTAGTTATATCATGAGTGTGTTAAGTGTGCAGTCACACAGGGCCCCACACTTTTTTTAATGCTCTGCTGTCACGGTATTAAAATTCTTAATAATTTTTTAAGAAGAGGCCCTGCATTTTCATTTTGCACTGGGTCCTGCAAATTATATTGCCAGTCCTGACTAATGAACAATGATAATATTACTAACACATATTATCTTCTCCCCATGCAAAGCATTATGTTAAATACTTTATATACATGTACATTATCTCACTGAATCCTCAAAAAAGTACTGAAGAGGTAGGTACTATTATATTAATATCCCCATTTTACAGACGAACATACCGAGGTTCAAAGAAATTAAGTTGTTTGTTCAAGTTCATG
>NW_017731537.1:2759923-2766044 GCF_001890085.2 Hipposideros armiger
GCTGCTCAGCTCAGGCAGGAACTCGAACCGCTGTTGCTCAGAGCTCAAACTCTTGAGCGAGCTCTTAACCAACTGAGCCACTCGGCCAGCCCTCTAATGGATATTTTAAATTTAGCTTCAGATAAAACAGTTTTACAGCATAATTAAAGGTAAAGTTTTAAAATTCTAGGTAATATTTTTTTTCTAAGATGAAAACATTTTTTTCTGATTACATAATTGAGACACACTCATTTTAAAAAATTCAGTTAATCCAGAAAAGCAGGAAATAAGTTACATAAACCTCACTAGCCACAGATAAGCATTGCTAACATTTGGTGGACTTGCTTCCAACTGTCTTTTCATACATATTGGGTTGACGGAAAAGTCATGACACATTTTTGCAATGAAAAATAGAGAAAAAATGTCATGACTTTTCCGACAACCCAATATATTTGTGTATGTATATGTATGCACATGGTTTGCCTTATACAGAATCATAATCTACATAGTGTTCTGTACACTAATACTTTCATTTTGCAACATATTGTGGACACCTTTCCACAGTATAAATATAGATCTGTTCCAGCTTTATAAACAGATGCATATATTATAAATATCATAATTTAATCAACCATTCCCACATTGGTGAACATTTAGGTTGTTCCCAAGATTTTCCTTTAATTAGCAATGCCATGGTGAACATTCCTGTCATATTTCTTTATTTTTTTTCATTCATTCATTCATTCAAATAAAACATGGCTCAGAACCCCCACTCATCAAGGTGGACAAGAGTTATTTCTGGGATTCCTTTCCACAATGCAGTGAACTATACAAGACCTTTAGGATTTGAGTGGTCCTGGGAAACTGGATTGGGGTTATGCTGTTGAGCCTCGTTTGTGTGGCCAGAGACAGCCCTCTCCAGAGGTCTTTTCCACTCTGCAGCAAAGCAGCCCAGCACTCTATGGCTGCTTCCAGGGTCTCAGTGCTTAGTGACCTGTCTCCCAGACATCCTGCAGCAATCCAGCCTGAGTCCTGTTCTTTGCTGTATGCTCCAAGAGAGAAAGACACTTGGAAATCCTAAAATCCCACAACCCTCCCCAGCCTTAGTGCTGTCTTTACCAAGGTTATTTTCTTGAGGAGATGGGAAAAAGGGGAACTATCCCTCAACCTTTTCAGATAAACCTGTAACAGACAACTAGACTGTTAACTTTGGAGTTTACTTAACCTCCTTAAACCTCAAATTCTTTATCTATAAGATAGCGGCAAACAACAACTCCATCCTGCCAGTTGCAGAGGCCAAAAAACTTAGTTGTCTTTAGCTCTTCTCATTCTCTCACTTCCACTTATATTCTACCTCCCGAAACTTCTAAATAGATCCAGAATCTGACCACTTCTCCCCAGCTCTACTGCCTCTACCTTGGGCCAAGCTTCCATCATGTCTCACCTGGATCTTTGCAGTGGCCTCTTAACAGGTATCCCTGACTCTGCTCTTATTCACCTGCGATCAATTTTTTTTTNGTACTGAAGAGGTAGGTACTATTATATTAATATCCCCATTTTACAGACGAACATACCGAGGTTCAAAGAAATTAAGTTGTTTGTTCAAGTTCATGCATTTATTGTACCCTCAGTATCCATAGTGGCACAGTACATATGGTAGATACTCAATAAATATTTATTGAATAAAAATAATAATAATAATAATAATAATAATAATAGCAGCTTCCATTTATTGAGCACCTTCCAGGAGACTAGAATGTTCCAACTGAAACCTGACATGTTCTCCCCTAACCTAGACTCTCCATCTTTGGTGACTCTACCTCAAGGTCACATTTCCTGCCACCCTAAATTAGGTCAGGGTTTTTTTTTTTGTAATATCCTAGGCTGCTTCTTCATAGCACTCATCACAATTGTAATCAGGTAGTTCTTTGTTTAATGGCTGCCTTTCCTTCTGGACTGGAATCTTAGTGAAGTCAGTGACTCATTTTTATCTGTTCACCACTCTAGTTCCAGTATCCAGTGCTCTACCTGGAGCATGGCTGCCTACCTGACTGCCTGCCATAGTAATTGTTATATATTTTCTTGTTTAATCCTCAATGCTGTGAAGTGGAGACAATTACTATAATTTTACAGGTGAAGAAACTAAGGCTCAGAGAAGTGTGAGTTACCCTACCATAGGAAAAGCACCTACTGTATAGTGGACCTACATTGGCAAAAATCTCTTGCCATTTCACTGAAATCCACTGTTTCCACATGACAATCTGCTTGACATTATTTTCTATTTTCAGGAACCATTTATTCCTTTAATATCTCTTTCAGCTCCTATTGTTACTGTCTGACCTCTGGGCTCTCTAATGAAGAGGAGACATGCTTTCCAAGAAGTAATTATAGCAGGTGATATAATCAGGCTGGCTGAAGCCAGGTTTTTAAAAATTTTTTAACCTTGAGTAAAGCAGCTGGAAACACTACCATCTAAAAGCAAAGGATCCAATTTCCCTTCGGTACTAATCCTTCCTTAGTCCTGGAAAACACCTTGAAGTTGTCTCTTGAGCTATGTAAATACAAAGCAATCACCCATATCTAGTTCCCTGGGAAGGCCTGAAATCATTAAGGTAAAGCAAATGTAGATGCTTCAAGCTGTTAATAAAATGTCTCTTAGTAGTTTTCTGCCTCTATAGATTATTATTTCAGTAAGGAAATGTTTTCCCTAAGTGTGGATTTAGACTGTCCTTATGCATTACTGGATATCTTTGCAGAGATGAGAGGACTATTCTTTGGGCAATTGTTTGTGAGAGTCTTGGAAGTGGGATAGAAGGGAATGCTAGAAGAGTGCATAGGCTTATTTTTTTCAGCCGGTGCTGGAGGAAAGGCTGTGGACAAGAAATGGGGAGTGCTTGGCCCAGTATGCCATGATGCAGATTGTTGAGTTCCACCTATGGTGTTATTTAAAGACTGAAAATCATAGACCTTGTGAATTGCACTGAAGACAGGTTTTGTTGTACTTTGTCTTTTGTGGGACATAGGGCAAAAGAACATCATCTGGTTGTGGTAGAGTTTCCAGAGGACATAGGTTTGTGCCTTTCTGAGGGTAAATTTAGATTGCGGACCTCTTAGACTAGGCACTGCTAACCGTAGTGTAAGTCACCTTGTCCATTACACTTATTTTCTGGTATTTCTGAAGCTTTCTGAAAAGATTTCTTAACAATCACAGCCTGGCCTCCATTGTGCTCTTGAGCTTGTTCCACTTTCTTGGAGAAATATCAAGTGCTTCCCAAAGTCAGCGGTAGAAGCAAGGGTGACAGTTCTCTGTGCAAGACAGTGGTACCCACTGGAGCTACACCCTCGTAGGGTGAGAGCCAGCAGGGCTGCAGCAGATCCAGAAGGTTGGGGCAGAAGAATAGGAGGGACACTTCCTGAGAACACAAGAGCAACATCAGAAATATGGAAGAGGAAACTTGCTATTTCCAGGAAATGGGCCATGAGGACTTATGCTATCATAATTTGAACATTAAAAGTAAGCATGATCTTATTTTGTAGTCAATGGCTAGTGAGATATGTATTTTTGTGACTCTGTATGCGATAGTTAGTCTCCAAGATGACTCCCAATGACCCTCACTTTTTTTGTATTCATGTCCTTATGTAGTCTTATCCTACCATGACTCAGGGTTAGTCTATGTGAACAACAGAGTATGATGAGAGTTACAGTGGGTGACTTCCAAGGGTAGGTGTAAAGGACTCACAACTTTTGCTTTGTCTCTTGGATTGCATGTTTTGGGGGAGGCTAGCTGTCATCTCATAACTCTTAAGCAGCTCTGTGGAGAGGCTCACAAGAGGAAGAACTCAGGCCTTCACCAATAACCAGCACCAACTTGCCAGCCATGTGAGTAACCCATTGGAAGTGGGTCTTCCAGCCTCATTCAAGGCTTCAGATGACTGCGGCCCCAGCTGACATTCGACTGCAGCCCCAGCTGACATTCAACTGAACCTCATGAGAACCCCCTAGCCAAAACTTCCCAGCCAAATGGTTCCCAAATTCCCGACCCATAGAAACTATGAGAGATAATAAATGTTCATTACTATTTTAAGCCACTAAGTGTTAGGATAATTTATTATGGAGCAATAAGTAAAACACTATACTATAGATTATACAGAATAAATGTCTATGTTGAACAATGGCTAAATAGGTCAGAAAAGTCTTCAGAAAAAAAGAGGACATGAGCTGAGTCTTCAAAGATGAGTAGGAACGTGCATGTGGATATAAGGTAGAGAAAGGGGAGTCGTTTTAGGCAGAAGGAACAGCTTGAACCACAAGGCCAGAAGTAAGAGAGCATGACTTGTTTATAAAACAACAACTAGTTCAGCATGACTGGGTGCAGTATGTTTAAAGAATGAGGTAGAGAGAGATTAGAAGAGTAGATAAAAACCAGCTCACAAAGTATCTTATGCCATGCTCAAGTACTTGTATTTTTATCCTGAAAGCACTGAGGTGCCACTGAAGAATTTTTAAGCAAGCAACTGACATGATCAATTGTATATTTTAGAATGATGGCCAAATGCAAGATGGATTAGAGGCAGAAAGACCATTTAGAAGCCATGGCAAGTCCAGATGAGAAATGATTAGTGACTGAACTAAGGCCTTAGTAGTGTGAACAGAGAAGGGGGAATGGATTCAGAGGGCTTTTAGGAGGTATCATTTTTAGAATGTGAGAGGTGAGCAAAAGGGAAGATGTGGGATCCAGGAAGAGGAGCATGTTTTGAGGGGGTGAGTTCGAGTGGCCTGAGGGACATTCAGGCAAACATGCACAGGGGTCAACTAGAAACACTGGTCTGGCATGGAAACCAGGAGGGAACATGATCAGGCTGAAGATGGACACTTAAATTTTGAAGGCTTTTCCATGCAAGAATCCCTCATTAAAATGTAGATAGTTCTACAGGTGAAATAAAATCTAAATAAACCTCAGGATTTTAGATTTATCTTTCCCTAATAGCAAAGCCATTTAGATACAAGATTTATAGTAAGAACCTGGGATAGGGTTGGAGGAATGGATTAGAACTAGGTACAGATAGTGAGAGTAACTTGAAGACCATTTTTTAAATATCATCCAGTTTTGCTGGGGATTCAACCATCAGCAGAACTTGGTGACTAATTAGATATAGAAGTTGAAGGATAGGGCAGAGTCTAAAAATTATTCACCTTCCCCAAAATGTTTCCTTTTTACATCTATTTTTTTCATCACCTCTAATATTTTATGGTCTATACCCCATTTCTGTACCACTGTTCTAAATGTTTTTTTTTTCCAAATTAAATTTTGCTTCTTTTTATTTTACCTATTTTCCAGTAAATTTGTATCAGTTTCATGATCTTCTGCTTTCCCCTTCTCTCCCCGCCCCCCCTTTCTCTTTCTGCTTTTTGTGAACAAAAGAAAATAAAATCTCTCCCTTTAATGAATACAAAACAGGCGTGGCAGAGTTCTTGATCTCCTTATTAAGTATTTTACAGGTATGGTACACTTCTTCATTTCAATGTCCATAGCCATCTAATTCTTTGAAATCGTTTTTCAACAAATACAGTGATTTTCATTTCTAACACAAGTATGGCCTAGAACCCAACATACTAAGACTTGGAATTCAACCAAGTCACCTGATTTGACCTGATCTACTTATCTAAGAACTGTGTACTTAGAAATATCATATACATAAGTGCAGTTTCCATAGCATTAGCTTTTCAAAGATTAAAGAAAAAGTAACTTGCAGATCATATACTTTAGTAATAAGTTGAGAAGAATAATCATTGTGATAAGTGTAATAAAATCCCAGACATTGAACAATACTTTTTCTTTTGGGTGTTTCAAAACTATCTCTGCCTCAGTAAAAATTAGTATCAGTGGAATTCATGTCATCTTATTTGTGTAAATAATTGTGGTTTTAAAAAATAACCACTTAATTTTTGTTGGCAAGAAAGGCCAAGGAAAGTAATATTACAAATGAATAAATGGAGCTGAGTGTTTTGACCACAGTGCTTAGTTGTTAGCACAAAGAAACACTACTTAATGTACTTGACTTTTTCAACATTTAATTGATGAAAAGGAAGGCTTAATAAAAATTTTCTAAGGTGCAAAATGTCTAATGGATATTTTAAAGT
>NW_017731537.1:2767639-2788331 GCF_001890085.2 Hipposideros armiger
TTTTGTTCTTCAGTCTAGTTGTGGAGGATGTTGCTT
Source organism: Hipposideros armiger (assembly GCF_001890085.2). Taxonomy (NCBI): domain Eukaryota; kingdom Metazoa; phylum Chordata; class Mammalia; order Chiroptera; family Hipposideridae; genus Hipposideros; species Hipposideros armiger. Next base: position 2,767,676 of record NW_017731537.1, read on the forward strand.
CACTGGCCCAAGCTGGCACCATCATTGCACTCTTCCCGGGCAAGGCAGATCAGTCGCCGGCCTCTGGACGGCCGCTCACGGTGGCTGCTGGCCGCTCACGCTGGCTGCCGGCTACACATGGTAGCTTATGGCAGCCGACTGCAGCAGGGGACTGCAGCCTACGCCTTTGCCAGCGACTCACGGCAGCCCAGCTCCAGGTCGAGCTGTTGTTCAGCATCTTAGCTGTAGAAGGCAGTGTCACTGGCCCTCATATGTGGGATCCCAACCGGGGCCCTCTGGCATCCCAAGCCAGTTCTTAACCAATGCGCCCCTCGGCCGGCCCCCTGCGATCAATTTTTAAGGCAACAGTCCATGAGTCTTGTAAAAAGGACTATGGCTTTACATCTAACTTCGAAGAAAAGGCAAAATTCTTAGACTAACTTATAAAGCTCTGCTATATGATTTAGCCCCACCTCCTCCACTTCTCTAACCTCAACTCCAACCATGCTCTTCTTCAGCCACTCCCCACTTATTAGAACATTTCAAGCATGCCTTTTGCATTTGCTTTTTTTCTTTGCCTCCAGCTATCCTCAAGGGTAACAGTTGTCTCTATTCAGGTATTTACTCAAGCCATGACCTTTAACAGTATCCCCAAATTCGGCTTTATTCCCCCCCAAACAGTACTTATCACTAACATATTGTATATTTATTATTTGTCTCTTAAAACTGGAAATTGAGCCTGTTGATGAAAGGGACTTGTCTATTTAGTTTTTCAGTGCCTAGCACACATTAGGGGCACAAAAAATATTTTCTGAATGAATGAATGGACAATCATAATAATGGTTATCTTTCAGAGTTGGAGTAAGGATTCATTCTGATAATTACCATTCTGATAATTTCTTTTTGCCTACCAACTAGTATGGACTATGTAAACATAGGTTGTTGTTGCATCATCATTGTAGTTACGTTTAAATTAGTCTTTGAAGAATATATTAGAAAAAGAGCATTCCAGCAAAGAACTGACTAGAGCAGAGACCTACAGTAGGGACTACCCTGTAGGTAGGTGTGACCTGCATTATAAGTGTATGAAAAAATGGATATTGATAAGAGACAGAGATGGAAATATAGGGATAGGGCAGGATGTGGAGGAAATTAAACTCAAAGCTGAGAAGCCTGGGTTTGTCCATTAACAGTGGAGTGAGAAACCATCTGAGATTTTCAGCAGAGGAAGATCAGATCTTGGTTTTCTATGGTGATAATCAGTTATCCTGTATTGCAAAGTTGCATTTTCTAGTTTATGGGAAGTGGGTTTGTTAATCAGAGAAAACAATGAGTTTCTTTAAGAAACTCTGCTGGAGGGCCAGCCAAGTGGCTCAGTTGGTTAAGGGTTGGCTTAAGAGCATGAGCGCCAGTTTGATTCCTACATGGGGCAGTGACTCTGCGCCCCAGCTGAGCTGTTGCTGAGCTGCCTACAGATGGCAGGATGGCTCAGCTGGTGTAACAACAAGATTGCCTGTTCGATCCCACCCATAACTAAGACTGAACTTGGCACCTTGAGCTGAGCTGCTGCCTGGATGGCTCAGTGGATAGAGCGCGCGCTCTTAACAACAAGGCTGCTGGTTCAATTCCCACATGGGATGGTGGCTACACCCACCCACAACTAAGATTGAACACAGCACCTTGAGCTTAGAGGCCACGAACTGCTGCCGGAAAGCCAGGTGGCAGCTGGCCCCCTTCACAATGAAGACTGAAGAACAACTTGGCTGGTCCCCTCCCCCAATTCCCCAATAAAATCTTAAAAAAAAAAAGAAACTCTGCTGGACTTTTTCAGGTATAGGCTGGTAGGACCTGGCCTGTGACCTTATCTATGACCCCTTCTTTTCCTGCTCCACGTGGGGCAAAAATAAAAGGCTGAGAGCCAGAGCCTTGGCAATTCACTCTGAGCCAGTCTGAGTTGCCAGCTATATCCCCTTTCATGATCCTAATTTGCTTGACCTTTCGATTAAGTCTTCTTCAGACCTTGGCTATGTTTCATGTTTGGTTTTCCACTTTGCATGCAATTTCTGACCATAACACGCTCCATCACATAACATCACTTTCCATCAAAACCTTGCCATTCAAAGTGCGGTTCTGGGACCAGCAGCATTGGCATCACCTGGGAGTTTGTTAGAAATATAGACTCCTCAGGACCCACTCAGCCCCACTGAATTAAAATCTGCATTTTAACAAGCTTCCTGGTGATTTTGTGTACATTAAAGTTTAAGAAGCACTGCTCTTAAGCATCCTTTAACCAATAGCTGTACCAGTGTCCCTCAGGAGCGCCCCCTCATCTCAAATAAATAAACATGGTGTGTACTTTTTAAACAAACTTTCTGGATGAGTCCCCCTAGCAATGCTCCCCAACTAAAGAGCTTTCTAGACTCTATCTTCTGTATAGAAAATATGAAGCAGTGACTGCTCTGAATGTGCAGTGCTTCTCAAGGTATAATCCTCAGATCACCTGCATCTGAATAAACTAGAGGGTTTGTTAAAAATGCAGATTATTGACCCCCATATTTCATCTACAAAGTCTGACTCTTTAGAGGAAAAGCACTGCAAACCACTTTTTCAACTATAATCTGATACATACCAACCATCAGAGAACTCCTGGCTGCAGAAACAAATGCAGTCTCTGAGTTTACTAGTTCCCCTTCTCAGTACTGAATCCTCCTTTCTGCTTTGACCCTATTCCCTCATCCAGGACTGCAATGGGTTATTTGAAATATAATAATTTAGTGTGATCTTATTGTTAGTGCTATTATTATTATTATTATTTTTGCAAGAGAACTCACATAAACGCTGCTCTGGTACCTCTTTTTCAAAACTATGCAAATGGAACTCTAGAATTTTATTTTTATTAGTTATCGGTCACTAATACACAAATGAAATGTAAATGTTTCTATCAAATAATTTAATGTTTAGTTCTCTGCTTCTTAGTATTCTTACATAATAAAAAAGAATACTTCTCTTATCTCTGATGCTTTCTTTAAGTCACTGTGTTCCTCTCCACCAGTATCTTATATCAGGCCAGCTAGCATTACAGTCAATGCTATTTGAAAAAGTACCTAGGAAGAGGAAGGGGGGGATGGCAGATATATTATTCGCCAGCTTGTGGTATTGTATAGCTAAACATGACTCTATTATATCATTCGGCAGGGTTTGTGAATTGAGGGGCAGGGACAAGTACTGAAACAGGTGCTTAGAGCCCGCAGCTGGCTGGTCTATCACTATAGACAACATCAAGGGCTCCTATCATTGACATGAAAGTCAAGCAGAATGGCTGAAAGAATGGCAGCACTAGTTATATAACTATTATGAAATTAAATTACAGTTTAAATCTACATTAATAGATAGTAAATGTTAAATTAATACAATGACACCTCTTGCAAATAAAATTTAAATAAAGCCTGAATCTGAATAAAGAGGGATCGAGAGAGAATAAATTGCATTCCAGACTTGTGCATCCACCCCCAAGAGTGTTGTTTTCGATTAAAAAAAAAATCCTTCTTTCAAAAAATTAGAGCATCAAAAAGAAAAGTCTCTTTTCTCTCTCAAAGAAGTTTAAGACTTCAAGGGGATTCTTTAATGAGTCTATGTTTATGCATCCTTTTCAGAACCCTCAGCAAGATCTAATCTTGTCTTTTTAGAGCCCTTATAATGCTTCCTTTTCTCATTTCCAGTTCTCTTACTCTTCCTTGATTTGTGGTTGTTTGTGGGTCTCTCCTTGGTTGTACTTCCTTAGCCAATTGTAAATTCCCTTAGGCAGAAACTATGTAATCTCCTTTTTGTACCTATCAAGTATTTATTGCATTCTTTATGCTCAGCAAAGTGAGTCATACAAAAGTAAAAGTTATGGAACAAATAGTTTAACTTGGAAGAAAAAAAATCTTACCCCTATAAAATTGTAGCAATTGCTATAAGAGAGTATATAAGTAAATTGAGACATGAAATTTGATCCCATACAGTTCTGTCCTAGGAGATGTAAAACCACTGAAGAAAATGAGATGGAGGCCCCTCAACATTAAGCAATTTAGCCTTGGGATCTGCAGTAAAAATCCCAGTGATCTAGAGAGAGTTGAAAAGGAAAAAGAAGGCAGTGAATAGCTCTAAGCTATCATGATGAACCAAGGCCAAGTTCTTGGATTCCATAATTTCTAGGATTTTTGTATGGATTCCACAATTTTTAGGATTTATGTATATGTCAAGGGGGGAAGGGGCACCTGAGGGTCAGTCATTAACATTAGCCTGGCAGGTGAAGTGCCAAATTTAATTTTTTAGAAAAATAAACATGGGTGAAATTTCTGCATAGTATGAAGCAGTTCATAAAATTACATGAGTCATGGTGGTCATTGGTTGCTTTTGCCTCCCGGTGTCCCTTCTTCTGATAAGTCTATCTCAATTTTCCTTTAGGAACTCTCCTTACTCCATGTTGAGCTACTTGATTCAGACAGGGCTCTACTCCCAGTTCTGGGGGTGGAGCATGTGACCCAGATCTGACCAGCCAGCATCCTTGCCACAGCATTGGTCCTGGGATGGGTATGACCAAGTCAAGGTAGAAGGGGTGAATTCCAAGAATTGCTTAGAAATTTCCAGGAAGAAATGCTTTCTATTTTTCCATTGGCTTTGAGCCTGAGAGGATATGAAGTGGTAGTTTTGTTGGGGTGGGGTGGGGGTGGGGGGCAGAAACAATAAAGTAGAGCTCAAGAATAAAGCCAATTCAGTTGGCAGGCAGAACCCAGAAAAGGAGAGCAACCAAATGCTGATGTAATTATTGGAACCTTTGGATAGAGCCCCAATAAAGAAAGATGTACCCTAAAATTTTAAGTTACATCAATCGCTAAATTTCTTTTTGTTTGATAAATTTACTTGAGTTAGGCTTTCTGTCACTTACAACTAAAAGAGTCCTAATTGATATATACATAAATTCTAAATTATATGGTTCCTACTTTAAATGTTTTGGTGGAGAGAAACTAAGGAGTATAGTCAGGGCAGTGCCAGTTATGGAAGGCTTTGTAAATAAAATGGAGATTGAATAAGTCAGAAAGAGATAAGGAGAGAGAAAAGGGATAAAGTCCCATTATGATGATGTTGACAACCCCTCTCCCCCAAACTCATCTCTTGCCACTCTGTTCAACATCACCCTCCATCCTCTGGCCTCCTCTAAATTTCTAAACAATCATGGACCAACAGAACTTTCTATGATAATAGAAATGTTCTTCTGCACTGTCCAGTTGTCTGTTGGTGTCCACCAACCACATGTAGCTATTGAGCACCTGAAATATGCCTAGTACAACTGAGGACATGAATTTTTAATTTTGTCTAACGTTAATTAATTTAAATTTAAATAGTCACATGTGTCATGGGGCTACCATATTTGGCAGTGCAGTTCTAGAACACATTGAGCTAGTCCCATGTTACGACCTTTTGTTATACAGAAAATTACCTTGAGCAATGGCAAACATCAATTATATTATCAGGCAGGCTATTCCAAAGGTCACAGAACAGCAGGGCTCACAGATCTAATTAAAATGCCTGAATCACACAGCTTATTAAATCAACTTAAAACACACAGAACAAAGCACAGGGGAAAAAGACAGGGTTAGTTAACACATTATTAGGAAAGGGTGGGAGGCTTACACTACTTAAATACTGGGTTATATAATGTTTGTATGTTCTATATCTCTCTCTGCTGCATCAGTCCTCTCTGCTGATGGATCAGAGTTGAGATTCAAGCAAGGGAGCCCAAAGACAGAAGATGCTGTGGGCCAATGACATATATTTGCTCTACTATAAAGATGCAGAGACAAATACACCTGGCCAATAGCTGTAGCTTGCCAATTAAGCTGCTGAAGAGCTATGGATATTATTTGGACTATGGGTTTATGTATTTGGGGCAGAGGACACATGCATCAGAATAGTTATTATCAATGAGTGACTGGGTTAAGACCTCATAAATATTAAGTGCTCATGTATATTTAGTGTATCCTGGACATGAAATATCTTGTATATATTTAATTTGTCATGAATATTTATTGCCTAGGTACCTCATGTGTATTCTGTGCCTCTCGAATCTTACTCTTGGTCTTTTAATTCCTTTCTATTTAAGTCTAACATATATGTGTTCTACCTATTAACTACTTATTTATACTTATCTATACATCTTATGAGTTTCATTTATCCCATTTTTTCCACATCATAACACAATAATCCCAAACAGCATAACAAATGTATATTATACCTCTGCATGTTTCTTCTTTATATAGTGATCTTCCTCTGGCATACCCATAATAAGATCCTATAGCCTTTAGGTCTCAGTGGGAATGTCAGCTCCTCTGAAAGGCCTTCTCTGATCACCCATCTGTTATAAACTAAATTGCGACCCTTACCCTCAAGTTCATAGTTGAAAACCTAATCCCAATGTGACTGTATTTGGGGACAGGGCCTTTAGAGAAGTTAAACAAGGTCATACAAGTGGGGCCCTATCCAATAGGACTGGTGTTCTTAGAAGAATAGGAAGAGACTCCAGATCTTTAGAAGGATCTGACACACAAAGGGAAGGCCATGTGAGAACACAGCAAAAAGGCAGCTGCCTACAAGCCAGGAAGAGAGGCCTCACCAGAACCCATCCCTGATGGCACCTTGATCTTGGGCTTCTGACCTCCAGAATTGTGAGGAAATCAAGTTCTGTTGCATAAGTCACCCGATCTGTGGTATTTTGTTATAGCAGCCTCTGAACTGTTTTTATTCACAATACTTCTTACACTGAATCGGTGAACTTTTTCCTCATGACGACTAATTCTCCAGCTCTTCAAATACCAACTAAGTGTTGAAAAGCTCAATTCAATTCAATTCTGACACTACCTACCTGGAATTAGCACCAGATCCCACAAATTAAAGGGTTCAGTCCACAAGGCTTTGCCCACTTCAGACACCAGTCACAAGTCCCCAGTTGCCACCTGCACTTCTGACCACCCAGCTATAAACCAAGAGTTCCCACAACTCCTTCCTCAGGTTAAATAATTTGCCAGAACAGTTCAAAGAACTCAGGGAAACACTTTATTTACTATTTCTAGTTTATTATAAAAAAATACAACACAGAAACAGCCAAATGGAAGTGAGGCATAGGGCAAAGTATTGGGGAAGAGGTGAGGAGCTTCCATGGTCTCTCCGGCCATGCCAACCTCCCAGCATGTCCATGTATTCCCAACCCAGAAGCTCTCCAGACCACAAAGTTTAGGGGTTTTTATGAAGGTTTCATTACATAGGCAGAGTTGACTAAATCTTCAACCATTGGTGATTAACTCCATTTCCAGCCCCTTTTCTCTTCCAGATGTCAGGGAATAGGGCTGAAAGTTGCAACCTTCTAATTATGATTTGGTCTTTCTGGCAACCAACCCCCATCCTGAAGCTATCTAGGGGTGTCCAACCACCAGTCATCTCATTGACATTCAAAAGAGACTTATCACTCCAGAGATTCAAAGGGATTCGGAGCTGTATGCCAAGAACCTGGAATGAAAACCAAATGTTTGTTTTTATTATATCACTCAGCCCTAGTAGAGTAATATGCCATCTATCAGATCCATCTAAAGTAGGTTTTCCTCAATCCCATTAATCTGCATCTTATCACAATGTTTCTTATCATAAGACATCATTATTTATTTGCTTGTTTACTTTCTTTTTACCTGTTTCCCCAATAAACTATAAGCTCTGTATGGCTGCAACTATGTCTGTTTTGCTCATTTTTTGTTACCTTGGAAAGTTGTCAATTAGTATTTGTGAATGGAATTTCAAAGCACATATTCAAAAATGAATGAATGAAACCCCAAAGTACATATTAATGTCTGAAAAAAATCCTATAAATCAGTAAGCCTGGCTCTTGAAAATAATTTTCAATGTACTTATGTGCCTGAAGCCAAAATTTTTTTATTGTGGTAAAATATATATAACTTAAAATTTACCATCTTGAATCTCAAATGCATAAAAGAAACTGCAAACTATTATCCTCTAAAGCATTTAAGATCTTGTTTCCTGACAATTGTCATCAGTTTTGGCTCAAATAAACTCGTATAAAAATGCAAAACAAAAATTTACCATCTTTTACGCATACAGTTCAGTGACATTAAGTCCATTCACATTGTTGTACAACCATAACAGCTATCCATCTCTAGAACTTTTAATCATCCCAAACTGAAACTCAGTACCCATTAAACAATAACTTCCCTCACAAACTCTTCAAAAAAATTGAAACAGAAGAATGCTTCCAAATTCATTCTACAGGGTCTGCCTTCATACCCAAATCAGACAAAGACACTACAAAAAAAGAAAATTTACAGGCCAATATCCCAGATGAACACAGATGCAAAAATTCTCAATAAAATATTAGCAAACCAAAGTCAACAATACATTAAAAGGATTATATATCATGATCAAGTGGAATTTATTCCAAGGCTGCAAGGATGGTTCAATATCCACAAATCAATCAATGTTACATACCAAATAAACAAAATGAAGGATAAAAAAACCCATATGATTATATAATAAATGCAGCAAAAGCACTTGAGAAAATTCAATACCCAGTTCTGAGAAAAACTCTCAAGAAACTGGGTATAGAGGGAACATGCTTCAGCATAATAAAGGCCATATATGATCAACCCACACAGCTAACAACATACTTAATGGTGAAAAGCTGAAAGCTTTTTCTGTGAGATGAGGAACACAACAAAAATGCCCATTCTCACCATTTTTATTCAGCATAGTGTTGGAATCTTAGCCATAACAATCAAACAAGAAAAAGAAATAAAAGGCATCTAAATTAAAAAGGAAGAAATGAAACTGTCACTATTTGCAGATGACATGATACTATATAAGAAAATTCTAAAGACTCTACCAAAAAACTATTAGAACTAATACACGAATTCAATCAAGTTTCAGGTTACAAAATTAATATTCAGAGATCTATTGCATTTCTATGGATTAATAACAAACTATTAAAAAGACAAATTAAGGTCATTGACAATCTAAATGAGGACTGTGAGAGACTGTTTAGAAGCTGTGAATGCCTGAAACTTATAAGCCAAGGTGTTCCCTGCCTGAGCTTAATGCTGTTCTCAACAAAGGACTAACAAAGCTGCCATTTTGGTGATGGAAACTGGTTGAGGAGGGAAAGTCTTTTATTGGAGCATATACAAAGGCAGAGCATTCTGTCTTAGAGGTGCTAATTATTAAAATTGACAAGAAGACCCTTTTCCAGTTACAAAGTTATAAATATTAGCTTGTCCATCCAAGCCACTGACCAAGGTATTTAGGGAGGGGAAGAGGATGGCATGGGAGGTGTGAGAGTAAAGGGAAGGGCCCATGCTCTTGCAACTTCTATGCTTTTTGAACCTTGAACTCTGAAACCATTGGTGGCAGGGTTCAGTCACTGACAGCACAAGTTTATCCAATCACTTCAAGAGTTGGAGTATTTCAAAAGACCTCGTCTCAGGAGAAAACTAAACTTTCATACTGGGGCAGTGGTTCACTAACACACAAAACAAAACTTTTTTATCCTAAGAATTAATTCCCAAAATACTGTCTTGAATTATGAAATCCATCAGGTTTTTTTTGTTTGTTTGTTTTTTTGGTTTTTTTTTAGCTGAGCCATCCTGCTACCTGTTGGCAGCTCAGTGGCAGCTCAGCGTGGGCCAGGACTCTAACCGCTGTTGCTCAGAGCTCGCACTCTTGCACAAGCTCTTAACCAACTGAGCCACTCGGCCGGCCCAAATCCATCAGTTCTTGACATCATCTAGACCTGTATCTAGAACTCCATTGTAAAATCATTTCAGGCATGTGTTAGGTTTCTGTGAAAACTTTGTTTAAATGTAAACTTCATACCACACTGTGAGTTTTTGTCTGAATAAAACTATATAGATTTATAAAAAAAAAAGACAAATTAAGAAAATAATCCTATTTGCAATTGCATCAAAAATAATAAAATACCTAGGAATAAATTTAACCAAGGAAGTGAAACACCTGTTCTCTGAAAATTATAAGACTCTGAAGAGAGAAATAGAAGATGACACAAATAAATGGAAGGATATACCGTGCTCATGGATTGGAAAGTTTAATATTGTTAAAATGCCCATACTACCCAAAGCAATCTACAGATTCAATGCAATTCCTATGGAACTATCAATGGCATTTTTCCTAGAACTAGAACAAATAATCCTAAAATTATATGGAATCACAAAAGATCCCAAATTGCCAAAGCAATCTCGAGAAAGAACAAAGTTGGAGGTTCCATGGTTTCAAACTATGCTACAAAGCTATAATAATCAAAACAGTATGGTACTGTCACAAAAAAACAGACACATAGACCAATGGAGTAGAATAAAGAGCCCAGAAATAAACCCTTGCTTAAATGATCAATTAACCTATGACAAAGGAGGCAAAAATATACAATAGGAAAATGACAGTCTATTTAATAAGTGGTGCTGGGAAAACTGGACATATATATGCAAAAAAATGAAACATCAGTTTCTTGCACATATACAAAAATAAACTCAAAACAGATTAAAGACTTAAATGTACAACCTGAAACCATAAAACTCCTAAAAGAAAACATAATAAACTCTTTGACATTGGTAGGCATGCACCTCATGTAAGTGGAATCATACAATATTTGACTATTTTGTGTCTAGCTTATTTTACTTAGGATAATGTCATCAAGGTTCATCCACAGTATGGCATGTGTCAGAATTTTATCCCTTTTTAAAGCTGAATACTTCATTATATGTGATACCACATTTTGTTTATCCATCCTACTGTGGATAGACATTTGGATTATTCCGCCTTTTGGCTATGAGCAGTGATGCACAAATATTTGTTTGATTCCCTGCTTTCAATTCCTTTGGGTATATACCCAGAAGTGGGATTGCTGGAAAATGTGGCAACTCTATGTTTAATTTTTGAGGAAATTCTATACTGTTTTCCACAATGGCTGCATCATTTTACATTCCCACTAGCAATGTACAAGGGTTCCAATTTCCCTACATCCTCACTAATACTTGTTATTTTCTGGTTTTTATTTGTTTATTTTTCATAATAGGTAACTTAATAGGTATGAAGTGGTTTTACATTGTGGGTTTGATTTACATTTCCCTAATGATTAGTGATGTTGAGTATCTTTTCATGGACTCATTGGCCATCTATATATCTTATTTGGAGACATGTCTATTTGAAGTTCTTTGCCCATTTTTGAATTGGGTTGTTCGTTTTTTGTGTTTGCATTGTAGGAGTTTTTCATATATTCTGGATATTAATCCTTAATCAGGTAAATGATTGTAAATATTTCTCCCATCCTGTAGGTTGCCTTTTCACTCTGATGATGGTGTCTTTTTATGCACAAAGTTTTTAATCTTGATAAAGTCCAATTTACCTATTTTTCCTTTTGTTGCTGGTGCTTTTGATGTCATATCCAAGAAATCATTGCCAAATCCAATGTCTTTTTTTCCTATGTTTTCTTCTAAGACCTTTGTAGGTTTAACTCTTATGTTTAGGTGTTTGATCTATTTTGAGTTATTTTTGTATATGGTGTAAGCTAAGAGTCCAACTTCATTCTTTTGCATATGGGTATCCAGTTTTTTCAGCACCATTTGTTGGGAAAACTATTCTTTCCTTATTGAATGGTCTTGGCACCCTTGTCAAAAATCATTCGACTGTACATACAATGGTTTATTTCTGGGCTCTCTATTCTATTCCAATATGTCTGTGTGCCACTGTCTCACTGTTTTGATAACTCTAGCTTTCTAGTAAGGCTTGTAATCAGGGAGTATGTGTCCTCTGACTTTGTTCTTTCTTCTTTGAAACCAAAATTTTAATTTGTTTCTCAAATTATTCATAGGTGGTTGCCATCTTAGCAACACTGCAAAAATACATACTTCATGGCAATTATCTCTAATGAGAACTAGACTTCTTTGTAAATTCTTGACAAGAAGGTGTCTAGGAACAGCAGTCCTGGTTTGGAATCATTATATTTCCTTTTACTTTCCTTAGACAAACTCTTATTCACAATAGTATTAGAATTTACAGTGACATAGTGTTTTGTGCAGGTTGGCACTGCCCGGGTGGGAAATCAGCCAAGGAAGACTTCCAGGATTAAGTTTAACTTAGGTAACTCTTTCAGTTTGGGCTATCAGACTCCATTAGAGTGCTCAGAATAAAGAAGAGAACAAACATGTTCAAAACAAGCTGTGTGGGACTGATTGCTGCACATTCAGGGTTAGACCAAAAAAAACCCCAAAATTCAATGAGAGAAAAACCGTGACAGAAAGTTGAAGGCAAACTGTCGAACTGAGGCCTAGCCTTGCTGTTTTGCCTTTGTAAATGATAAAAGAATCAATCTTATTTTAATGTCGTCTCTGAGAGTCTCTGTTTTAGGGTGTGTGGGAGAAAAATTATTGTTTGAGAAATTTCTTGGTATTTTCTTCTCCTAACAGAGGTAGGGTGGGGTAGGAAGAAAGAATGTTGGACTACAAGTATGTCTAAGGAGGTCTGGCTTGCAGCGGGGTATTGCCACTGATTTGCTATGGGAACCGAGTCACTGGCTCTCTGAGCTACAATTTCCTAAACCATGTGTTGAAAGAATTGTTGGATTTCTAATAACTTTAACAGCTCTAATAATATTACAGTATTTTTTTTTACCTCCCCTAGATATTTTTCTTATTGTTTTCTAATTCTTATAAAATGGTGTATAGCTATTATTAGCATTCATGTTTTGTCTGCTCTGCTAAATTATAAGGTCCTAGACAATGTATCATATTCAGTTGGCTATTCCTCACAACTTAACACTGTAATTTTCATAAATTAATTAAATATTTGAAGAAAAGAAGGGAGGTTGAGTTAAGCTATCTTTTGTTTTGAAGATTATTTTTCAATAATTGTGGGGTTTTTTTGGTGAGATAAATATCCTTTAGCTGGGTGATAATGATTAAATTATAGTGATTATATTTCCCCCTATTTTATATTATAAAATAATTTGTGGGTTATTTTATAATATAAAAACCCAGAAGCAAGGCATTATGTTAGTATTCCATTATACTGCTTTTTGGTAAATAAACTCTCAGGGAAAATCTCCTATTAACACTTGGCATGGTAAAAGGCTAATGTAATGAATCAAGATTATTTACCATGTGTACCTATATTAGTCAGGGCTCCTATAGTTGCAAATGTCAGAAGACCAAGCTCAATCTTGTTCAACCAAAACGGAAAATTTATTTGACTCATGTATCTGAAAAGTTCAGGCTTGGCTGAATTCAGGGCTGAATGATGTCATTATGACTTAGTCTTACTCTTTCCATTTCTTGGTTTTTTTTCTCTATTGGCTCCAATCTGAAGCCAGCTCTTCATTGATGATGATAAGGCTGCTAACAGCTCCAAGCTTACATTCTATCCTTTCAGCAATCCTGGTGTTAGGACAGTGCCTATTTCAGAATAGTTCTAATGACTCCCCAAGTTGAACTGCATTGTTTGATTGGGTCACGCATGGAGATGTGCCCACACTCATTATTGTTCTAGGTATTCACCAGGACTGGATATGTGCCCACACTGGAGTCCAGGGGTAGCATTTACCTCCTCCTGAACTGAGGACTGAGAATGATGGTGGGGTGTTTCCCACACTCTTAAGTAGAAAAAGGTACAGAGGAATATGGGCAAGTAAGAACATTGGGAATCCACAACAAAACGAAGAAAAACAAATCCGAGTCCTGTAAAACAAAACTATTTTAAGCCTGTTTTTATATAAAAGTAATTAAGAAGTCACCTCTAAAGACAAATTTGTTTCTAACGTTTACTGACAATTTGAGCTTTCTGATGTAGCTTTGTGCATGGCAAGTTTTAATGTAAAGCTAACTCATGTAAGTTATGAACTACATTTGGCTGCAAATAACAGATCTAATTACAGAGGCTTAAATAGACAAGGGTTAATTTTTAAGAAGGTCAGCAGGTTGCAGATGGTATTGGTTTGGTCCCTTATGAATGTGAATCTCTTGATATTTTCTTCCTGATCCCAAAATGGCTGCTTGAATTTTGGCCTTCATGTCCAGGTTTGCAGTAGGAGGAAGCAGAGAAGTACAAAAGGGCAAGAATTGCTGCTATATTTATTTTTTCTCCATGCTTTTTTAGAGTACAACCAGGAGTTCCAAATAAAACTTTTGCATACATCTTATTTATCACATGGTCACATATATCTTCTATGGAGGCTGAGAAATATAATCTTTTAGTTGGGCTCAGCGCCACTCCAAATTAAACCAGGCTGTATTACTAAGGAAAAGGGGGATAAATGGATATTGGGTGGTTGTCTTGGTCAGCTTGGGCTGCTATAACAAAATACCACAGACTGGGTGGCTTACACAATAGATATTTACTTCTCACAGTTCTGGAGGCTGGAAAGTCCAAGATCAAGATGCTGGCTGATTTGGTGCCTTGGTGAGGGCTCTCTTCCTGGCTTGCAGATGACCCTGTTCTTGCTGTGTACTCACATGGTAGAGAGAGAGAGAGGTCTGGTCTCTTATTATAAGGAAACTAATCACATCATGGGCTACACCCTCAGGACCTCATCGAAACTCAGCTATCTTAAATTTCCAAATACCATCACATTAGGTGTTAGAGCTTCAACATATGAATCTGTGGGAGGGACACATATATTCAGTCCATAACATTCTATCCTTGGACCCTCAAAATTCATGTACCTCTTGCATGCAAAATACATTCATTCAATCCTAATAGAACCCCAAATCTTAATTTGTTCTAGCATCAACTCTAAAGTTCAAATCTCACCTAAATATCTGAATGCAATATGGGTGAGACATGGAGGTATGTATGCTTCATTCTGAGGCAAAATCCCTCTCCAACTGTGAACCTATGCTTGCAAAATAAAATGGTGAGACAGGCAAAGTATAGACATTTCCATTCCCAAAGGGAGAAAATGGAAGGAAGAAAAGGCTGTGAGATCCCAAGTAATTCCAAAACCTAGGAAGGCAAATAGCATTAGATCTTGAGGCTTGAGAATATTTCTCTTTGGTTCATGCTCTGCTTTCCAGACCCACTGGGGTGGTAGTCCTGCTTCTGCAGTTCTGTTAGGTGGGGTTGCACTTCCAAAGCTCTGTCTTTCCTTGCCCCCCACTCCCCTATCCCTCCTGCCCTCAAGACTGCCTGTGGGTGGCTGTTGTCTAGCTTGTTGAATCTGAAGCAACAGCCACTCTCCACCCCACCCCACCCCACCATCCCCTCCCCTCCTTGAAATCAAAGAGGCAGCCCTGGTTATCTCTGAGTCACCTTTGTGGTCATTCTTCTTTCAGCTTGAAGCATAGCATGCTTTTACAGCTGCATAGTTCTATGGTCCAGTCCTACAGGATCTAAGAAATCTGACAGTCTTACGTCACTTTGTGCTGGGTGGCTAACTAGGTCTGTGGTTCACACCCATTCTAACCTCTTTATCAAACTGTTGTTTGTCCACACCCTTAATATTCTCTTCAGAACAATCTTTCTCATTTTTTGCAGTATGAATAGCATGAGAATATTCCAAATCTTTAAGTTCTGGTTCATTTTTGCTTAATAATTCCTTCTTCATTTCTCTCTTCTTGCGTTTTACTATAAGTAGTCAGGAGGAACCCAACTGCTCCTTCAACACTTTGCTTAGAAATCACTTCAGCTAATTATCTAATTTCATAGCTTGCAAGTTTTATTTTTCACAAAACACTAGAATATAGTTCAGCCAAGTTCTCTGGTCACTTTATAACAAGGATTGCCTTTTCTCCATAGTCCAATAGCATGGAGATCTCACCAGCATGGCCTTCACAGCCCATATTTCTATTAACATTCTGTTGATGATTATTTGGATCTAATTACTAGGAATTGGATGAGGCCCACCCATTTGGGGAGGGCAATTTGCTTTACTCACATCTACCAATTCAAATGTTAATCTCGTCTAGAAACACACCACACCCAGGATAATATTTAACCAAATATCTGGGCACTTCATGGCCCAGTCAATTTGACACATACCATCACAGTGACATAGCAGTTTCATATATATATTTATGTATGTATGTGTATATATATATACATATATATACACATACATACATATATATATTAGGTTTTAGTTACATAGATATTACACAGATGAAATAAATGTTTAACTCCAAGCAAAAAAATTCTCCTATGTCAAGATAATCAACTCCAGTGTCTTTTATTTTGCAAATAATTTATAAAAACAGAATAATTTGTTATATTTTGTTTGGTGACCTTTGTCTTTATTTTTCAAAATTATTTTTCAATTACAGTTGACATTCGATATTATTTTATATTAGTTTCAGGTATACAGCAAAGTGGTTATATATTTATATAATTTACAAAGTGATTCCCCCAGCAAGTCTAGTACCACCTGATACCATACATAGTTATTACAATATTATTGACTATATTCCCTGTACTGTACTTTACATCCCTGTGACTATTTTGCAACTACCAATTTGTATTTCTTAATCCCTTCACCTTTTTCACCCAATTCTCCAAACCCGCTCCCACCTGGCAACCATCAGTTTGATCAGTTTGTTCTCTGTATCTATGACTGTGTTTTGTTTGTTTGTTTATTTTGTTCTTTAGAGTCTGCATGTAAATGAAATCATATGGTATTTGTCTTCCTCTGTCTGACCTACTCGACTCAGAAAAATACCTTCCAGGTTTATCCATGTTGTGGTATGTGACCCACATTTTTCTACCTGAAATATGTACTTCAAACATTTTTTTGCTATAAAATATTCTTCTATGACATTTTTTTTTAAAGATTTTTTATTGGTGAATTGGGGAAGGGGAACAGCCAAGTTGTTGTCTTTCAATCTTAGCTGTGGAGGGCGCAGCTAGCTCAGCTCCAAGTCTAGTCGCTATCCAGCCTCCCATAGGCAGCTCGCAGACGCTCAGCTCAAGGTGCGGTATTCAATCTTAGTTGCAGGTGGGCGTAGCCCATCATCCCATGCGGGAGTCAAAATGCCAACCCTGTTGTTAGGAGCACGCACACGTGCTCTCACCAGCTGAGCCATCCTGCTACTGTTGGCAGCTCAGTGGCAGCTTAGCTCGGGTGCAGCTCACTGGCCCATGTGGAAATCAAGCTGGTGACCCTATTGCTCAGAGCTTGCGCTCTTAACCAACTGAGCCACTCAGCCGACCCCTCTCTATGACATTTTTAATGACTACATAATAGTCTATTGAATGGATATATATTTTTCAGTCAATCCTCTATTGTTGGACATTTAGGTGGTTTCCAAGTTTTCACATTATAAGCAACTCTATCACAACCTTGTTATCTCCTAATGTTTAGGTACAAAAGCAATACATGTCCTTTCTAAATAACTAAAACAATACAGAACTGTGTAAAACAAAAAACAAAATTCCCATTTCTGTTCGACAGCATTTCTATTCCCCACAGAACAACCACTGTTAATAGTTTACTGTGTATCCTTCTGAACTTTTTTATTTTCTGACTCCTTTTTTTTCTTTCCTTCCATTCTATTAACCTATAGCCTTTTGTTTTCTGCTCTTTTCATGCTCAGCCTCAAGCAGCCTCTCCATTCTTACGCTGGTTAGTTTGGGGAGCCACATAAGCATATCTGTTAGGAGTATGTGTAAATGTAGACCAAATAATTTATAAGTGAAGGCCTTACATCTCTCTGATTAAAGAGCATGAAATTCACTGGTTACCTTTTTTGTTTGGCATTTCTAATGCTAGTAGGCCTATTAAAAACTGCCTCCTGGCACTAATAGGGTCAGACAGTTGGAAAAGTAACCTTCAAATAAGTGAGGTGTTATTATCTTTACTTTTTATAAGCTAAGAGTGAATTACATTTAAGAACCATTTTTTTACGTTACCTTTTCATAGAACTGACCATGAAAGAAAAATTCTATCGAAAAGAACAATAGCCAGAGATTTTTTTTTTAGTGTATTGATTCATTCATTAACTATTTACTGAGTGCCTGCCATGTGCCAGGCACTGTATAGATAGATACCAGGAATGTCAAGATGAAAAACTGAAGTCCTTCCCCTTCTTTTTTTTTTTAAGCTTTCATAAGTACTGTTTAGAAAGCATCAAACAGTGTATCTGATTGTTTTCTTTGCCTGGATCCTCCCTTCAAAATCTGCATTTGAACATTTTCTCTCCAGAGACGTGTGGCATTAAACTCAGTTCTCTGTTGATAACATATTGGCACTTGAGCCTCTGTGTATTTCTCTGTGTATTTTCTTGCCAGCACAAGTATAGTTATGGCCCAGCAGCTGCAGCGGCATTTAGCTTAAGAGCAAGAGTGAAGTCCTCTGACTACCCAAGTAGTTGGATATCTAGGGCATCTGGACTCCCTTCAGGTCCTTTTGGTAAAAGTACAGAGACCTGGCATTCCAATTCACATCATTATCTAAAGCTTCTTCCTTCCTCCCTCCCTTCCTTCCTTCCTTCCTTCCTTCCTTCCTTCCTTCCTTCCTTCCTTCCTTCCCCTTCAGGTCCTTTTGGTAAAAGTAAGTACAGAGGGCTGGCCGAGTGGCTCAGTGGGCTAAGAGGGTGAGCTCAGAGCAACAAGGTTGCCTGTTCAATTCCCACATGGGCCAGTGAGCTGCACCCGAGCTGAGCTGCCAACAGGTGGCAGGATGGCTCAGCTGGTGAGAGCACATGCCCCTAACTGCAGAATGCTGGGCTGTGCCCCCCCACCCTTTGTACCCCCCACCCCTTGAGCTGAGCTCAAACTGCTGATGGGCAGCCGGATGGTGACAGGACTTGGAGCTGAGCTAGCTGCGCCCTCCACAACTAAGATTGAAGGACAACAACTTGGCTATTCCCCTCCCCAAGTCCCCAATAAAATCTTTAAAAAAAAAAGTAAGTACAGAGACCTGGCATTCCAATTCAAACCATTATCTAAAGCTCACACTTTCTTTTCTTTCTTTCATTCTCTCTCTGTCTCTGTCTCTCTCTCTCTCATTCTTTCTTCTTCTTCTTCTTCTTCTTCTTCTTCTTCTTCTTCTTCTTCTTCTTCTTCTTCTTCATCATCATCATCATCTTCTTCTTCTTCTCCTTCTCCTCCTCCCCCTCCCCTCCCCCTTCCCCTTCCTTTCTGCTTTCTTCATCTTCTTTTTAAACTATGAAAATTACTAAAATGCTAGGAGTTTGGTTAGGGGTGAATAGGGAAGTTTGGAATGTATTTAATCCTGTGCTCAGTGTTGTTGGTAATATTAGAAGAGCAGCAGAGCCATGAATTCAGTCATGCTTTTGGCTAAAACAGCCTACCCTGACTTAAGCGCTCCTCACATGAAAAAAGACCCAAGGCTTTAGCTGACAGTAAATGCAACCTGAGCCAGTGATGTGACCTGGCTGCCAAAACAAGCAAATGTGATCTGAACCAGCATTAATAGAAGGCTGGTGGCTGAGACAAGTAAGGTAATAGTCCCAGAGTATACTCTACAGTGGTCAGGTCACACCTGGAGGATGGTGTTTCCTCCTGGGCACCGCATTTTAAGAGTGATGTTGACAAGTTGGAGTATATCCAAGTTGGGCAACAGGATGATGAATAGCCTCGAAACTACATCCTTTGAGGAACACTTGGAGGAACTAGGGTAGTTTACCCTGGAAACTAGAAGGCATGAGGATGTGGGATAACCATTTTCAAATATTCACAGGGCTATCATATAGAAGACTTGGACTCTTCTGTGTAATCTCAGCAAGCACAACTTAGACCAATGGGTTTATATTACAAAGCAGCTGATCTTGTCTCCCTAAAAGGAAGAATTTTCTAGCCCTTACGAACATCCCCAAAATAGAAGCTTTGCAAGTTAGTGACTTTACCGTAATAAGGGTCTTAAGATGGTGGCTGGCTGACCGAAGATTCATGAATCGGATGCGCAATTTGGAGAGATGACCTGATCCAAGCTCCTTTCAGATTCAAAGGTTCCAATGATAGAACCTTGTGAAGGAAGGAAGCATTAGTACTCGTCCTCTCAGATCTCCTACAAGCGTTAACCACAGAAATTATCTTAACATTGATGCTAAGGTCAAATAGCAAAGTTATGACGGTAGAAGGCATAAAAGCTTTAGAAACTTTTCTGTTTTACCTAGTGCTCCTGGATTTTGTTTGAGTAGTAGTGTTTGTTTGTATTTTTTTCCAAAGCAGAGTGAATGATTTTTTTCCTCATTTTTAAGATTCTTTAGAGCCCTGGTGTGCTTTGTTTCTCATTAACCTTATGGTCCTCTTAATATGTTGTTTTTAGGATACTACATTTTGATAAGATCACTCTTAATTCAAAATTATAAAGCAGCATTTCAGGGAATAGCAGTCTGTGTCTACATGTCAAACAACCAGTGCTGTGGAACAACTGGTGTTTAAGGCTCATTAATCATTATAATGAGGTAGCCTCCAGTAAAATGTTTTCATTGAGATAGTTTGGCTCTTTCCAACTATTGGTGAGGTAAGTAGGCTGGGAATGGTCATTCCTATTTTACCAATGCAGAAACCAAGTCTTGGAGCAGCTCGCCTACCATGATTATGGGTAGAGTTGGCTCTAGAATCCAAAACTTCTGACTTCTAGTCCAGTTTTCTTTTTTTTCTTAAAGATTTTTTTTTT
>NW_017731537.1:2789111-2804862 GCF_001890085.2 Hipposideros armiger
GAGGGCAGTGTCACTGGCCCTCATATGTGGGATCTGAACCGGGGCCCTCTGGCATCCCAAGCGAGTTCTTAACCATCGCACCACTCGGCTGGCCCCCAAGACTGTTTTTAATGCTAAAGGCTATTGTTCTTTCCTAATAGTGGGTTTTGAAGCTTACTTAAAAGCAGAATATAGCTTTTCTTTCTTAACTACAGAGGTTCTCTGGAGTAGGAGGGCAGACTGCTTTGCCCAAAGAATTGCCTTTAACTTTGATGCTGTCCCTAGTTCATCTATGTCCTAAACAAAGTCTCTAGCAAACATCACTACTGACATCTCTGGATGCTCGCCCCTCTTCTTGAAAACAGGAATGCTAACTCTTATTACAAATGAAAATCCTAAGAATGTGCACAGAACAATGTTTGTCAAATGGGGTAGATTTGACTGGGCAGTATAATAAAATGCTTGGGAGCTCAGGCTCAGTCAGCGAGATCTGGGTTTAAATCTTTGTTCTGCCACCTACTGGCTGTGACATCACTGTCATCTCCTGAAGCCTCAGGATCCTTATCTATAAAATGAGAATAATAATAAATTTACCTTTTGGGGCTGTTGGGAGGATTAGATAACATGTTGTAAAAGCATGAACCCTATGCTGTTTTTAAAAATACATTTATTGTGAGTTATTACTCATTGTCTTTTACCCATTTTTCTATTGGGGTATTGCTGTGTGTTTCCTATTCATTTTTTACTGTGTGGTTTATACTCAGCATAGAAGGTGCTGAATAAATCATGCTGGCCCAATAAAAAGCAACAGTTCAACAGTGAAAGTGTCTCCTGGGTTCCCAGCCCAGTACTGCTCTGTGAGAATACAAAGCTGCCTGAGACTGGGCCCTTGCTAAGAGTGAGTGATCCCCAGGTTGCTGTGGAGGTCAACCTGGTGTTCCAGCAAGGTCTAGAGAGGTGTGAGTGCTCACCGGCAACCAAGCCAGGAAAAGTGGAAGGGTCCTTGGTGGAGAGGGAAAAGCCGAGGGAAGGAAAGCACAGAACTCTAAATCAGCAGACAGCGTGAACGAATTGTAAGCTGGCATCGGAGTTGTAATACTTGTTGGGCTAGTCATGTAACCTCTCAGAACCTCAGTTTCCTTATGTGTAAAAATAAATGAATAAATATGTCTACCTACTGGCCATGATGTGAAGATTCAGTGATGCAATATTTGTAAAGTATTTGCTTGGCACATCAACTGGCACAGAGCAAGTGTTCAGTACATGTTTGTCATCACAACTATTATGTTTTACTTTAATTTACTCATACCTGATAATTATGAACCCTATCATTCCAAGAATAATTTATTCCTTGGTCGCTGGACTGTGAAGGAGGGTGTCAGAATTCATAACCTATCTTTTCGGTCTTAAACAGCTTAAGACAAGGAGGCCAGGGTCGGCTTCACAATCTATCAAGCGCCAACGTGACGTCCCACGTCCTCGCAGTGACAGGGGAGGACCCGCGCAGAGCCGGGCTAGCATGGTCACGTGGGCCCAGGCACCGCCCAGGCGGAGCCCGTCCCCCGCGGCTGCGGCAGCGGCGGCGGCGGCGGCGGCGCCTGCGTAGAGCCGAGCGCGCCCTGCGGCTCGGTTCGCGGTGAAGGCGGTGCGAACAGCAAGGGGGCGGCGGATGGCTCTGCGGGGCCTGGCAGGCTCGGGGCCCAGCTCCCGCGGGCCATTAGAGGAGGCGGTGGCAGCGGCTGAGGAGCGCGAGGCGCCGGCCGTGGTGGCGGCAGGAGTCGCGCGGGAGGACGATGAAGAGGACGATGGCCGCGGCCGGGGCCTGCTGCGCTGGGACGGCTTCTCTGCCTGGCTGCACTGCGTGTGTGTGGTGGGCTTCGACCTGGAGCTGGGCCAGGCCGTGGAGGTGAGGCCCGGCCGCAGCGTTGACCCCGCGCCGTGTCCGAGTTCCCTCGCCAGGGTGGCCCCTGCAGAGCGTGTGGCCGGTGAGCCGGTGGGCCTGGACCCCAGCCCTCCGCGCATCCGGGCGTGGCCGACCGCCCCTCCGCCCATCGGTCCGGGGCTGCGGTCCATTGGCAGTTCCCGTGGGAGGATCTTGGGCTGCGGCTAGGGGTGAAAAGTTCTCTCAAGGCCTCTCTTAAATACTTGCCGATGTTCGTGTTTTTTTTTGTTTTTTTTTTAAAACCCGGTGTCACGGGAATAACTAAAATGGTTAGCGGTACCCGGGGGAGGCTGCAAGCAGGATGTTTGTGACTTTTTCAAGAAGTGAACAATGCCCCTGACATATGGTGAAATATAATAGCTGAACCTCACACAAACAACTTTTTAGACTCAGGTTGTTTTGGTCATTCACAGTAGTAACTCTTAGAGCATTCCACTTAGCCTAAGCCGAAATGCTTATCTCAGCATGCATTTTCTCCGTTTCCTCTTCTTATTCCTCATTTCTGTTATTTCTTGGTGTTGCTTCTGAAACAGTTATCCAGAAAACTAGTATCAAGATGAATATAGGGAAAATGATTTGCTTGTCACTCTGTCAAATTTTCCGTCTTCATGGCGCCTTATTGAAAGGCCTTTGAATCATATCTGTTCTTGACATTGTTGAGGGTCCTTTTTGTAGCATAAGAGATTGCTTGTATTTATGTGTCCAAGAAAAACGTTATCAGAAAGATACATACATGTTTAGAAGAATTCTTTGTTTTTGTTTTTTTTTGGTAACGATGCTAGATTTTAATGAACCATCTCATTTTGACTTTAGTAGCATGAGCTGGCCCAGAAAATTGGCCAGGGGAAGTTTTTCTTAATGCGAAGCTACTGCCTTTGTATTCGTTCTGTCTTCTCTGTGTTTTATCATTACTCAGCTCTGGGCATACAAATATGAACGATAAGCTCTAACTTATATTTGTAGACTGAGACTACAATTTAGAGGAAAACCAAGAATTAACCACAGAGGCAGAGAGGGCTACTGCGGTGCCTGGCACTTAGTGGTGTTCAATAAATACTTACTGACGGAATGAGTGAATTCATGAACAATTCTTTATCTTACTGAGATAGGAACAACAGTCCTCAAAGAATTTGAAGAAGGGATTTATAAGCCATCTATCATTTACATTGACACAACCTGAAGTTATATGTATAGCAAAATACAGTTGAAACAGAAAGCATAGGATTGGGTTGTTGTTGATTGCAGTTTTACATAGCTACCGGAGATCCTTTTGGATTCTCATCATTTGGGACATTCTTTATAACATGAGTATATTTTTCTGACCAAATAAACAATACGTATATTGGTATACTCCAATAAGTATAATGGAGGTGCTACAAAAATGTGGATCATTAAAGGACTTACTTTGAATTTCATTTCCTGTAGTATATGCTATTGTACAGTTTTCTTTAAGTCAGTAGTTACTAATTTTTTGCATCCTGGAACTTAAAAAAAAAAGAAAAGAGCTCCATGAACTCTCTCCATTAGGAAAATGCTTAGTAATACAAAATTATGTGTTTGCTTCCATGGACTACCTGGGGGTTAACTATAGACCTAGTCTATTGTCCTCAGATTAAGAATCACTGATTTTAGAAGGTGTAGGATGAAGGTGGGGAAGATTCCCTAATAAAGGATCCAAAGATAGATAAACATATTGAGATGCAATACAACTTAATTTTGCCCCGTTTTCCTGAGAAATGTAGAATATTGCATTTTGCCGCTTTTAAAATGAAGAAAAAGGAACACAAATTAGTAATTAATATAACATAATAGTTGAAATATATATTTCACTTTTGTATTGTGGCCATATCCAGGCCAAAAATTGACAAAAAGTTGTAATGGGACAAGAATGACTGTAGAATTGTGTTGGAGAAGTAACATATAGTAGCCCCAGCCCTACCTTCTATAATGCACAACCATGGGGACTCAAGGGAAATTAATTGAAGAATAGGTAAAAACTAAGTTTGGACAGTAATATCCTGGAATCCAACTGTGTTATCAAAAAGGCAGTTGTTGAATCTTAGGCTTGAGAGAGTCTTAAGAGTCAAATGCATAACCAGCGCCACTTAGTTAAGCTTAAATTCCTTCTAAAGAAATAGTATTCTGATCAAGAACTCAGACTCCAGAGCTATACTGTCTAGGTTTGAATCTATGTGACTTTGGGCGCATTATTTAGCTTGTTTGAGCCTCATGTTCCTCTGTAAGAGGATAGCAGTATATGTATCATGGCATTGTGAGAATTGGATAAGTTTCTTAATGTTGGTGAAACAATGCTTGGGACCCAGTAAGACCTATGTTAAGTTTGTATTTGGGGAGCATTGAGATTCCAAAAGGGAACATTGTCATTTTCAATGAGGAGAATCTCTAACTTGCTTTGTGAAGATGTGGACTTTGGACCTTAGTTTTCTTACTAGTAAAATGAAATTGAGTTACTAGAAATCAGTACTTTTTTTTTTTTTCAGTAGGGGAATATTTATCCCCTGTGTAAATAGAAATCGAATGTGGTACCTCAGTAGCTAATTTGGTCAAAATGGGGCCTATGTATGTATGTATATTTGGTTATAAGCAACAGAAGCTAAACTATAGCTCAAGCAGAAAAGGGAAATTTGCTGTAAGGCCACAGAGGTGTTTCAAGCTATCCAAGGTACAAGCCTAGTGGGGGCTTCAGCAAATGGCTAGAGCCCAGAACCAGAGAAGCCTCTTGTTTATGCTCTTGTTTTATTGATTTTATTTATGCTTCGTGCTCCCTGCAAACTGACTTCCTCTGCTTTTGATCTTTATGGTGAAATTTGCCCCTTTTCAGCCACTTTGACAAAGACAGTGAGTGTCACTCTCATTCCAAACACCATAGGAAGGTTCTCAGGCCTGGTTTGGGTAAATTCTCTGATGTTGAGTGAAGACCTTGAGTGGTTGGAGATTGGTCCCTGTTGCATAAAATGTCTGTTGGGGGCCCTGTCCTAGGTGAAGGGACAGTTACAGGAGTCTTTTGAGCTGAAAGAGGCTGCAAAAGGTGTTAACTACAGGAGGTGTGCTAAGCTTTTTTTCCCCCCTGAAGTGGCCCTGAAGCATCATCACAGCATCCAAGTGTCTTCTGGAACAAGGTTTGAAATTCCCTGGAATTTATACACTCTATGTCACTATTTCCAGCTCTGAAATTACCTGATTATATATATAGTAAAGCCTTAATTATCTGAATCCAGAATTGCCTCATTTATTCACTTTTTCCCCTGATTGAGTAATAATATGCTCATTGTTGAAAACTTGGCAAGAAAGAAAATTATAAACACTAGAGAACACCACTTATACTAAGAAACAACTGCTATTAATACTATTTAGCACTTTTGTTAATGCTTTTTTTCTTTATAAAAGTTTGTATCTGTCAAAGGTTAATTTGATAATTTGTTAGTAGCAGAAACTGTCTTAAATAAATTTAAGTAAAAGAGTGATTGTAAGAAGTATATTGGAGAACCCAGTTTCGGGAAATAGGAATGAACCTCATGGGATTTGGAAAGCCCCATCCTTTTGCCTTTGTCTCTTTGGTGCAGTATGGTCTTTTGTCTCTGCTTCATTTTGCATGTCTGTTCCATTCTCCATGCTAAGGGTGGTTTCCTCTGTTAGCTTCTCAGTTTCTGCTCCCCCATGTCACTTGACTTTGGGTTACTGTGGTACTGATTTTAACCAAACTCTACTTGTGTATTCTAGAACCAGACTGAAGTGTAATTCAAATACTGGAGTATCTGATTGGCCCAGCATGGGTCAGGTGCTCCCTTTTGTTCAGTTAGCTGTGGTCTGGAGCCAGAGTTCCAGTAACATTACTGGCCCTTTAGGCTCACCCCTGCAGAAGGAATAAGGGGACACTTCCAAAGCATGGGCTGGGCAGCAGTCCCCCAGATAGGCCTACTGTAAGAGTCTGCTTTTATTGATAAACATTCTCATAAACAATTTGCCAGATCATTAAAAACTTCATAAATGTAATTTTATAAGCCATAATTTATTTAACCATTTTCCTTAATTTGGATAGTCAGAAATTTATTTTTTTTTCCTTCATAGCATAGAGATTTATTTGCTGCCTGTACACACATCTTAGAGATGTTCTGTATTTTTGAGGGTCTTTAAATCATGTAAACTCATAGAACACCATAGGAGGTTGGCAGTTCTATAATTTGAGGTACCTCCTGAACTTCTTTGGCCCTCGATTTTTTAAGAATTGAGGCATTATTGGTGGCTTTCCTCTTCTTGTAGGCTATGGCTATGATCTATCAACGTTTTGGACAGAATTTCAATCTAGTGAAAAGAGCACAAGCTTTGGGGTTTTGAACATTTGTTAATTGTCTGATTTTTGGCCAGTTTCTTCATTTCTCTTGAGTTTCATTTCCCTCAACTATAAAATGGGGAAATAATATCCTGAGAGTGTTGTTGGAGTTACTGAGATAATGCATGTAAGAGTTCATGCCTATGAATTAATGCATGCCCAATATGTTCTTCCCTTTTATAGTTAGCGTCCTTGTAATTAGTGTGGGACTATTCTTGGCTATTCCCTCACTCCTGTTATCTTGCCTTAAATTGATTTAAAAAAACACACAGTTTTGGATGTGAATCACGTACTTAAAGCACTTTCTGGGAATCAAGTTTTTTAGATTTTATTTTGCTGATGATCTGTGACATTACCTATTTGTATGTACAAATTTGTATTCCACTTCTTGCTGACAATAATTTCAGGCCTGTTAAATTTTCTATAAAAAGCAGGAAAATATACCATTATTGTATTGTGTGAGTCATAGATTCTATTCAGATTACTGATCCATGTCCCCCTCTTTAAAAAAAAAAACACCAAAAAAGTGAAGATAAAGCTCTGCTCTGAGGTGAAGACAAATTTTTATGCCTTTAAAAAAAAATATGGAGGGCTGGCCGAGTGGTGCGTTGGTTAAGAGTTGGCTTGGGAGCGTGAGCTCTGAGCAGCAGTGTCGTCAGTTCGGATCCCACATGGGCTGGTGACACTGTGCCCTCTACAGCTAAGATGGTGAACAACAGCTTGACCTGGAGCTGGGCTGCTGTGAGTCGCCGGCGACGGCATAGGCTGCAGTGTGGCTGCAGTGGGCTGTGCCATAACCTACCGTGAGTGGCCGGCAGCCAGCGTGAGCTGCCATGAGCCGCCGTGAGCGGCCATTCAAAGGCCAGTGACTGATCTGCCTCAGCTGGAAAGAACGCAATGATCACAATACCCACATGGGCCTGTGAAGCAACGTCCTCCACAACTAGACTGAAGAACCAAAGGACAGCAACTTGTCTGTTCCCCTTCCCCGATTCTCCAATTCCCCAATAAAATCTTAAAAAAAAGTATGGAACGCTTCATGAATTTGCATGTCATCCTTGTGCAGGAGCCATTCTACTCTTCTCTTCTCTTTCAATTTTAGTATATGTGCCTCGAAAGTGAGCACTATGCCCTCTTTAAAAGAGCAGTTAGGAGAATTGACTCTCCCTTTTTTCCCCACTCCTGTTTTTTTGAGTCACTGCCTTATTTCCCCTTATTCCCTAGCAGGGTGGAGCCTGGAATATTCACCAGCTTTCTTTATTTGAGCAAAGTTTCTCTATTATTCTGAGAAGGACAAAGGCAGTTGTGTGAATAGTTGTTTCCTTTGTTTCTTTCACTTTTAAACTAGGTGATTCATAGCCTTAGTATTTCATCCTCACCATGTTTACTGATTTAATTGAAATGGGTGTTATGTGTAATTGTATATTCCTGTACTGTCTCATCAAGCCATCAAGCAGATATTTATTGGGCAACTACCTTATCCAGACACTGGTATGTTCTGGAGATAAAGCCTTGATCATCCCCCACTTCATCAAGTTTTCAATCTAGCAGAGAAGCTAGAACGTTAAACAGTGAGTGTTTTTGGTAGGAGAATTTTCAGGATACTAATAATGGCCTTTAAATTTCCTTGTGAACTAGTAGCACTTCATAGTAGCTTGATATAGTTCTGTGATTTGACACTTCAAGTCTTAGTGTCCTCCTGAGCCTCTTACGCTCCCAGATTTTACAAAGTCTTCTTTGGTGTTATTAATCTCTGATTCTGTTATGAAATTATATCCCATTCTGAAGATAATCTGGGATACTCTCCTGTTCAGTTAGTCCTTTCACAAGTACTTTATGTTTTCATATTTACTATGATACATGATGTATAACATGGACAATTGTATCTAAACTTTACTCTTTTTTGAGAGAAATGCTCCACTGTCCATTCCATGTTCAAACTGATCAAGTTTACCAGTAGCGTATTTTAGTATTGCTCTTGAGTGAGCTGGAATCTTAGACTGAGGCCCAGCCTGTCCAGATATTTTGATACCAGGACATTTTTTTCCCACTTTTTATTTATTTTTTAAAATTTTTGTTTTTATTATTGGAGAATTGTGGAGGACGTTGCTTCACTGGCCCAAGTTAGCACCATCATTGCACTCTTCCCGGGCGAGGCAGATCAGTCGCCGGCCTCTGGACAGCCACTCACGGCGGCTGCTGGCCACTCACGCTGGCTGCTGGCTACACACAGTAGCCCATGGCAACCCACTGCAGCAGGGTCTGCAGCCTACGCCATCGCCGGCCACTCACGGCAGCCCAGCTCCAGGTTGAGCTGTTGTTCAGCATCTTAGCTGTAGAGGGCAGTGTCACTGGCCTTCATGTGGGATCCGAACTGGGGCTCTCTGGCATCCTAAGCCAGCTCTTAACCAACGCGCTACTCGGCCGGCCCCTAACAGAGTATATTAAAGTGAAATTTTAGAATACTGTTTGACAGTCTAGTACAATCAATTTTTAAAAGGTAGATTTGATAGGTTATGTAGTTCTTACATCCTTTTAGCTTAGGTACTTAAATATATATAGCATATATCAACTTCTTAGATACACATACATACACACATATAAACATACGTATATTTATTTAAGGTACTCATATATGTAGGTAAAACATATTGACATTTTTTTTCTATATTGTCATGCTGGTATTTTAAACCCTAGGAAAGTCTAAAGGAACTACTGTAATGTCTTTATGTAACAAGAATGAAACTTTGTATATTTGCTTTTGAGTTGATATTTTAATTGCAGGAAATAAAAATCTGAGGAGCACTTACATAAATACTGATTTTAGAGTCTAAGATTAAGCTATTACAGGCCACTAAATTTACCAATATGTTTTAGCCCAGCAAACTCCAGGGTAACGTAGATGTAATGAGATATTCATAAAATATGACTAAATAGGTTATAAGCTTGCCATTTCTGCTTTAAAGGGAACAAGGTAAAATGGTCTCAAGGTGAAGCAAGAGAAATATACGTACACATAAAAGGAATTATATTTTAAATACTGAGTTGAAAGGAATTAATTTGAGGGTATATCTACTGATTGAAGAAATATTTTTTTTAGTGTCTACTATGCACCTGAGGCTGTTCTTTTTTATTTTTTTTAATTTTTCAATTGTAGTTGACATTCAGTATTATATTAGTTTCAGGTATATAGCATAGTGGTTAGACATTTATATAATTTAAGAAGTGATCCCCCTGACTAGTCTAGTACTCACCTAGCACTACACATAGTTATTACCATGTCATTGACTATATTCTCTATGCTTTACTTTACATCGCCCATCACTATTTTGTAACTACCAATTTGTATATCTAAATCCCTTCCCCTTTTTCACCCAGCCCCCCCCCCCCCAACTCCCCTCCTGTCTGGTAACCATCAGTTTGTTCTCTGTATCTATGAATCTGTTTCTGTTTTGGTTTCTGTTTGTTTATTTTGTTCTTTAGATTCCATATATAAGTGAGATCATATAGTATTTGTGTCTCTCTGACTTATTTCACTAGCTTAATACCCTCTAGGTCCAAACTTGTTGTCTCACCAGGGACTCTTCTAGGTGTCTATCTAGAGTGGTGAACAAAACAGGCCAGGTTCTTGCTTTTGTGAATTGTGGAGACAGAGGTTAAGTCAGGTTGGTTAGAACATGGAATACAAATCTGGGTTAGTAGAGAGAATATGCTTTGGTATCATTCGCTATTCCAAGAATGGTGGGTGGTTTTTATGTAACGTACCAGCTCTGTAGATCCTCCCCATTGGGAAGGTTTATATGCTACATACTTGCTATGGGGGAAAGATGGCTGCAGTTACATATTAATGATCTCTACTATAGATAGAGTGAGGATTGGTGGCTTGTATACTTTGGAATCAGACCTAAATTCAATTCCTAGCTCTGGCACTTACTAGATGAATAAGTATTGGGAGAGTTATTTAACTGCTGTGAACTTGTCCACTCTTCTGTAAAGATGGGAAGAATTGACAGAGTCGTGAAAATTAAAAACTACAGTAGATACTCATTAAGTACTAATTCTCCCTATCTATTTTCTTACCTTAGTTTTCTTACATATAAAATGTGATACCACTCCTTGTCTATTATTGTGAGAACTAAATAAATGAAATAAATATGTGAATCCACTTGAATATAGTTTATAATGTGATATTATTGTATGTTATTTCTGGAAAGGGAACATTTTTTAGGCTATGGGCAGCAGTGGGGACTGGAAGAACTCGTGGATTCTTCCAGAAGTGGGAAGTCATGGATCCCCACATTAGCAACCCAACGTTAACATAATTTAGCTGCTTTTTGTGTTGTTTTCTCTCCTTTTTGTTGTCAGCACTAGCTAATCTGCTCCTAATCCCATCTCTTCTTCACATTGCCAAGAGAATCTGGATTGGCCCACTTGAGCATTGGTATTCTTTTGGGCAGTATTTTCATACCCAGCCACATCTAGACACTCAGATTATTGGCCTGTGAAGTGGGTGCCCTTGGATCTGGTGTTTACTACTGTTTCTTTCCACAGTAGCTGTTCTGGCCTAGTCTCCCTTCCTTCACTAGGGCCGTGGGGCAGCAGTTTCCCTCAGAAGGTGACTATGATCACTGCAGACACTAAACTGACCTGTTTAGTATAGGTTTATTATTTAAAAGGATTAGAGGGAACTGAAATAGTTTTATGATGGGAAATGGCTTTTGAGAGTTCTTAAACTGCAGATAATTATTTTTTCCTTTTCCTTTTTCTTTTAATAAGAAGTTAATGATTTCTGCTACCTCTTGGAACAATTGAAAATCATTATTGCTTGAAGTAGGTACCAACTGATCAAATTTTCTTTAGGTTTTAGGCTTACAAAGAAAAGATTCTGTAAACTTTGAATTATTGGTAATTCAGTTGGTAAATTATTCTTTTTTTATTAAATTATTTTTTATTATGAAATACACATTTTTTAGAATTAGTTTCAGCTGTACAACACAGTGCAATAGTTATACTTTTTACCCCTCGAAGTGACAACCCCCCTTCCACAATCCGCTGCTCCATTTCCCCCCAATATCATACATATCTATTACAAATCCCTTGAGTCCACTCCCACACTATACTCCGCGTCCCATACACACACACACATATACATATATATATATCTATATATATTCAATTATAGTTGACATACAATATTATACAACATCAGTTTCAGGTGTACAGTGCAGTGATCAAGCCTCTTCCCCATCCATGATGCAAGACATGTGACCACCTGACACCCGGACTTGACATGGCCTCCTCTTTAAGTCCTTCGTTTAGAGGTTCTGTTCATCTAGGGTCCAGGGAACTTCCGAGGTTGAATATCTTATAAATTATTTGTAATTTTGTTGTGATCCTGGGAGGTAGTCGGCAGAGCGTCTGTCTATTCCGCCATCTTACCGGCAGTGGTAAATTATTCTTGATAACTCAAGATTTCACCTATCTTATAGAGATAACTTTGAATCAAAAAGATTTTTTTTTGCCTAATGTAAATTCTCCCAGGTTCTTACATGTTTCATTGTTAAGGTTTGTAAACTATTTCTTAAGACTATTTGACCATAGCCAACTAGTATTTTAGAAGTACCTACTAATGTTTATAATATACACTCAATGTATTTGTGTAACAAAATTTAACTCTCTTTCTTCCAGGTAATTTATCCTCAACATTCCAAACTTACTGATAAAGAAGTAAGTAAAAATATTTCTCTTTATGGTCTTCTTTTGTTTTCCTGTTTGTTTTTATTGGTGTGTGTGTATCGGCATACATAGCTTTTGTTTTCTTTTTCAGAAAACCAATATTTGCTATTTGTCTTTTCCAGATTCAAATTCAGGTAACTATTTTTCATGTGGCATTTCTGCTGAATTTTATACTAAGGATATGATTCTACTGTTAATATATGAAAATTGATTGGTAGCATATTAGGGGAAAAAATAGCACATTAGAATGAAACTCAATTTCAGCCTAACAGGTCAGTGATTTAGATTCCTAGCTTTTTGATGCCTAGTCAAGTCTTACTGATTTTAGTTGGTTCAACTTTTACCTGTTATGTTGTAATGAAGTAAAATGTCAAGAAGCAATAAACTGTTGAAATAGTGAAAAGGTTGAAAATCAACATCATGAGTATGTTTTGGGGATTTATTTTAAAGATTTTATTGGGGAATTGGGGGAGGAGAACAGCGTTGGGGAATCGGGGAAGGGGAACAGACAAGTTGCTGTCCTTTTGTTCTTCAGTCTAGTTGTGGAGGATGTCGCTTCACTGGCCCATGTTGGTATTATCATTGCGCTCTTCCTGGGTGAGGCAGATTTGTTGCCGGCCTCTGGATGGCCACTCACGGCAGCTCTTGGCAGCTCACACTGGCTGCCAGCCACTCACGGTAGCTTACGGCAGCCCACTGCAGCTTCACTGCAGCCTACGCTGTCGCTGGCGACTCACGGCAGCCCAGCTCCAGGCGGAGCTGTTGTTCACCATCTTAGCTGTAGAGGGCGCAGCGTCACTGGCCCTAATGTAGGATCCGAACCGGGGTCCTGCTGCTCAGAGTTGGCGTCCCAAGCCAGCTCTTAACCAATGCTCCACTCGGCCGGCCCTGTTTTGGGGATTTATAGTAAGTAGTTTACTTTCAGTTTAGGATTTGAGAGCTTGCCAAATCTCTGTAAAAGCAGTGAGTTTAAAATAAAACAACAAGGTGAATCTGGTTTTGAAGCATGGCCATCAATTATTTTCAATAATTTATATGAGATAGTATATGTAAAGCACTTGGAATGGTGCTATGGTGTATAGAAAACACCTTATAAGCGTTTGCTATTATTTTAAACTTGGCTTTGCGGATCTCTTTCAAACTCTCCCTTTGTGTGGTCCTAATTGTTGAAATGTTTCCGTTGAAATCTTGTATTTCACTTTTAAAACAGCTTTTAGGTTTATAGTGACCAGAACGTTCAACTTTTTAGACCACACACAGAACCCTATGAAGCAAAGACAGTCCAATTCCCTTTCTTTTTGCAGTTACTTCTAATATTCTGTTAATTTAGTTTAGGTAATCTAATTTGGGGGATTGACATTTTAGTTTTTTAAAGCATTTTTTCTTTTCCTTATATGCTTCCAGAATTTTTTCCTTTACATTTGGAACTCAGCTTTCATGAAATATGTAAAAAAGAAGTGATATTCTGGTAAAAAATAAAAAAGAAGATGCCTTTGAGCGATCCGAGTAGGACATCTGTTCTGACCTGGAATTGTTGGACTTTTTTAGTATGATTTGCTTATTAATGAAATAATGATAGCAAGATCTTACAGGATTTCTCCTCATTTCAGTTAACATTTTCCTTACTAAGTCCACACATGTACTTTTGAAAGTAGTGAGTGTTGGATTGGACTTCCAGGACTCAGAGTAAGCTGAGTTGTATGGATTGCAGGATTAATTGACTTATTGTGATTGGAGTCCCAATAGATTCTACTGGACATTCTTCTCTTCCATATCATAACTGGTTTTCATGGCTCCTTTCTTTTTCACATCTATCCATGAGTATCAAGGCTAAGATATTAATTATATCGTGTTTGGATAGCCTTTTCCATTTCTAGTTTAGTAGTTAGTCTCTCTCTGCATCATTTTCTTGTTGAAAGTTAAACTCAAAGTGTAAATCTGTGTAAATCAGAATTTATTCAGTATTTTAGGCATTTGAGCGACCTACAGATGTTTTGTAATGCCTTTTTTATAAGCTGCACATCAAATGAAGTGTGGTTCATTTTATTTGAAGTATGGCTGGTATTTAGAAGTAAAATTGACAAAAGATCTTAACAGACACCTAGTCGTCTTAACAAATGAATATTAAGCTAGACAGCAAGAGACTGAATTTTGTATGTGTTTGAGATCACTATTCTCAGTTGTGATTATCAAACAGTTTGTTTCACTTATGTGTTTTATTCAATGGAAGTTGGAATTACCGTGCCAACTTTCAAATGAATTTAATTTTTCCAAAAATAACTTTTATTGTTATAGAAGGAAATCCAGGCACAGTACAGCAGTCTTTAGGAAAGAGTCATAATGTAGGTTTCATTTCCATGGTGCATATTTATAAAAAGTAAAACATTTAGACTCAGTGGTACACTGTACAGATAAAGAAGAATGCTTTGGGATTCCCAGTGGAATGATTTGTCAACCCTCCACCTCTTCTACCCTCCTGTCCCACACCTTACATCCTGTGACTTTAGAAAAAAATTTTGTTTGGTTTGTTTTTAGGTTTCAATTTCTTGTTCCGTTTGAATGGCTTTTATTTTTAGGAGCCCAAGTTTAAAGTATGCCTTCTCTCTGATAAATGTTTGTCAGATTTTATTTCTTATTATTACCATTACTGTCAACTGGATGTAGGTATTCCTGGGGCTTAAGCTATGCTGTGTACCCAAGGACTATAATCACTATATTTTAAACAGTCTAGAGAGAAAACTCAACATTAGGAGAGAGAGTTTCAAGTAATGATGAATCCAAGGGAAGGATTAATCCTTGCTCTAGATGGATTAGATATGAAGACAATAATGGTCTCAACAGATTTCTTCTCTGTAAATAGCAGGGACATCATCATGTACTTTATATTTCCTAGTGCTGAAATCAGTGCTTCTCACACAATCTGTGTTGAAGGGCCAGTTGGGTTTAAAAAAAAATTTCCAATCTTGTGGATCAATGCTTTTATAAAATATAGTTTAAATGAATTATTAGAGAAATGAAGGGAGAAAACCCAAAGAAATACAAAATAAAAGTCCAAATTTGTCATGGCAATATCAAATTGCTCTGAGTTTCTAAATGCTTATTCTCAATTTGGATATTTATTTCATCATGGATCAGTAATAAGTTTGTGACTGACATCAGTCTGTGGACTACACTTTGAGAAGCTCTGGCCTAAAGTCCTGCTTCTCAGCAATTCCAACTCAACCACTTTAATCACAGGGAGAGTGACTACATAGAGCTGAAGGTCAAAGATAGGGCTAGCTTTTGACGTCACATGTTTTATCTTAGTCTTATGCATTCTGATTTGCTCTATAGATGTATTTATGCTAATGTAGAACTAATCTTTAAAGTTGTCTGTTACCTTTAGGAAAAATATTTAAGCTTTTTTTCCTTAGATCTCTAAATGATGTTTTAGTTACAGGAAAGTATCTATCTTCTGTTTACCTTGAGCATTGCAGTCTTGGTGTAATTGGCAGATTTAAAAGAAGTTTGCAAAATACTCTGTGCTCTTGAGAATTTTAAAATAGGAGGAGAGTTCTTCCCTGCATACCACATGACATTCATATAGGAGAAGCCATGACAGAAAGGACTGGCTTCTTTTTTTTTAAAGATTTTTTATTTTTTTTTAAATTGGGGAATTGGGGGGATGGGAACAGTGCTGGGGAATTGGGGGAAGGGGAACAGACAAGTTGCTGTCGTTTTGTTCTTCAATCTAGTTGTGGAGG
>NW_017731537.1:2805367-2817372 GCF_001890085.2 Hipposideros armiger
AGGGGAACAGTGTTGGGGAATTGGGGAAGGGGAACAGCCAAGTTGTTGTCCTTCAGTCTTAGCTGTGGAGGGTGCAGCTAGCTCAGCTCCAAGTCCAGTCGCCATCCGGCTGCCTCGTAGCCACTCAGCTCAAGGTGTCGTGTTCAATCTTAGTTGTGGGTGGGGAGGGGCTGCAGCCCACCATCCCATGGGAGTTGAACCAGCAACCTTGTTGTCAGGAGCATGTGCTCTCACCAGCTGAGCCATCCTGCTGCCTATTGGCAGCTCAGCAGCAGCCCAGCTCAGGCACAGCTCACTGGCCCATGTGGAAATCGAACCAGCGACCCTGTTGCTCAGAACTTGCACTCTTAACCAACTGAGCCACTCAGCCGTCCCAGGACTTTTGTTTTTTGAGTGAAGAAGAAAAGCTTTCAAGTTCTCCAGTTGACAGTGAAGTAGCATTAAAAAAAAAAAAAAGTTTTGTTGAGATACAGTTTACCCAGGTAAAGTATATAATTCAGTGACTTTTATATATTTTTAAATTATTTACTTTTTTCAGTTACAGTTCACATTCAATAATATTTTATATTAGTTTCAGGTGTAGAGCTTAGTGGTTAGACATTCATATAATTTATGCAGTGATTCCCTAGTGATTTTTAGTATATTCACAAAATTAAGCAAGGATCACCAACAATCAATTTCAGAAAATATTCATCACCCAAAAAGATACTCCATACTCCATTTTCCTTCCACCCCTCCCCCCCCACCAGCCCTAGGCAACCACCTATGTACTTTCTGTCTCTATGGATTTACCTGATTTGGTTATTTCATATAAATGAAAGTATTTTTGACTTGAAAGAGCTGGTATGACGTACTAGTGGTCAAGAGCACCAACTCCAGAGTTAGACTTCTTGGGTTCAAATTCTTGCTCTGCCATTTAGCAGATTTTTTTAAAAAAAGATTTTTATTAGGGAATTGGGGGATGGGAACAGCGCTAGGGAATTGGGGGAAGGGGAACAGACAAGTTGCTGTCCTTTTTGTTCTTCAGTCTAGTTGTGGAGGACATTGCTTCACTGGCCCACGGTGGCTGCTGGCTGCTCATGCTGGCTGCTGGCTACACACGGTAGCCCATGGCAACCCACTGCAGCAGGGGCTGCAGCCTACACAGTTGCCGGTGACTCATGGCAGCCCAGCTCCAGATTGAGCTGTTGTTCAGCATCTTAGCTGTAGAGGGCAGTGTCACTGGCTCTCATATGTGGGATCTGAACCAGGGCTCTCTGGCATCCCAAGCCAGCTCTTAACCAACGCGCCACTCGGCCAGCCCTAGCAGATTTATTTCTTTGGATGATTATATAACCATTCTGTGCCTTGGTTCACTCCTTACAAACAGGAATAATAATGTGACCTACCTGAGAAGCATGAAGAACAAATGAGTTAATTTATCTAAAGCATTTAGAACAATGCCTGGCACAGTAGGCACTCAATGTATATTAGTGCTTAACTCATACATTTGAATGGAAAAAAAATTACTTCTGAAATAGTGACAAAATAATGAAATAATTTTGACCCAAGATTCTATTTGATTTCTGTTCTAAGAACTTAGTTATTAGAAAAAGGATGGTGGAGGAAGGTTACAGAAATTTTCTTAGTTTAAAGAGTGTTCAATTATTCTGTTTTCTAGGCTAGTAACGATTGTGTTTGATTAATTAAAAGGGAACTTTTCCTAAAGCTGTGAGGTTTTACTGAACAGATTTGCTATTTCCTTAACACCAGCTACTTATATGGGAGAGGGTTTATGTTGCTCTTGATCAAGAACTCATGTTAAGGTGTATTTTCCTTAGAGCGCTGTCAATTCATTTTAAAATTTGTGTTGTTAATGTTTACACCTTGGTTAGTATAAAGAAAAAATCGTTTCCATTAAAATGTTCTCGCAGTTTTTAATGTTAATAATCAGAAAACTGAAATGCATACCATAACTTTTAGGTCTTTTTGGATCTTTGTGTCTCTTTAATTTTCGTAGTGAATGTATTGGGTAAGATGCTTGATGCTTGGAATTCAGTATAATTGTAGGTCACTTGTAAAGTTTTATTTTAGAATCGTTGAATGTTAACTGCTGGAAGTGACTTTAGTGATTATCTTATGATATCCCTTATTTTTGTTGACAAGGAAATTGAGAACCTGAGGTTAAGTGACTTTTGGGAAGCTAATTATTGATGGACCTGGGCCTAGATCCCATTGATTGTGGCTTCTTTTTCCTCAGATCATAACTTTTTCCTCATGATCACACTCCTTTAACCACCTTTCACATGTAATCATTATGTTACTTATGTAGTACTGCAGTCTCATGTTATATAGACAAACGGAATGAGTCATATTAACAATATTGATTTATTTTTTATGAGGATTTAGGGTGTAAGGGTTGCCCTGTCCTTTCTAGGTATCATTTTCTGTAAGGTAAATGTGAAAAATCTGGTTGCCAATCTGTAATGCCTCCTTTCCTATTATAATAGTAAGATCAAGATGGAGAACAAAGACCCTCAACAAAGCCAGACAAGGAGTTGATATTTCTTTAGTAACCTTTCGTGTGTGAAGGGACAGACCTCTGAAACATAAAATAGGATCCAAGTTCACAATGACTATGGCTAAAGCTTTTTGACCTGGTGAACTAGTTTTCTCACCAATTCTGTTCAGCTGTGGGTGCAGCTGGGCACTGGAAAGTTCTCATAGCATGTCCATGATTTGGGAATGGAGCCAGGTGGGTAGGGATATAAGGCTGTGGGAGCTTCATTACCTCCCTTCCTCAAGGCTCAGCATTCCTTACATTTCCAGATGCTATGATATCTCTTTCTTAAAATCCAGTCCATTTTCCTGCTCTGTCTTACAAAATGTCTCAGAAATTACAGTGTACTTCTCAGTGGATTTTCTTTCTTTCTTTCTTTCTTTTTTTTTTTTTTAAGATTTAAATGTTTTCCAAAAAGAAAATTGAACCATCAGTATATAAATCTGCTGAACTAAATAAAATACTGCTAGGAGCATTTTCCATTTTTTCAGGTTTCATATATTTTCCTTATTTTTATACTATCTGCTTTAAAAAGTAAAGAAACAGAATAGACCCACCATCCAGCTCCCTTTGTTTCTTCCCTCCACCACCAAAGAAATACTGGTTTCCATAATTGCATTTAGGTGTAACAGACTGAATTGCTTTTTAAATACCTTTAACGTATTATCAAGTTTCTACTTCCTTTATTTAGAACTTCATGTGTTAAATTGATATAAGTACTTCTATGTATAATAATATGTAATAATAAAATCTTGAGCACATTGCATATTTAATATCTTATTCTAAATATAGTAACTGGGAAGATTTTTGACTGACAGGTTACTTCATGTGCCTTTAACTTTTTACAGTATTTACAGTTTTCTGTAGTTAACTGCCTGACAGTTTAGGTAAAATTTACATGTTTTAAGAGGTTTGCTAAAATGATTGAAGGTTTAAAACTTTATTTTTAATTAAAATGTTTAAAATAGTAAGTCTGTTACTTAGGCTCTTCCTGAATCTGCTATATTATGTCTAAAAAAAAATGTCTCTTTGTGAAATATAAAACACATACAAGGTCAAGAAATAGAACTTTATCAGTACCTCAAAAGCCCCCTCATGTCTCCTCCCAAACACTTTCTTCTCCCCTTTAAATGTAACCACTACCCTGATTCTGACAGTAATAAGTTTCTTGCTTTTCTTTATAGTTTTATCACCCAACCTTGCATCCCTAAACACTGTAGTTTAGTATTATCTGCTGTAAAAAAAACAAAAAAACTATAAATGGATGTGAACAAATGTATTATTTTGTCTTTGATTCTTGGCTCATTATTATGCTTTTGAGTCAACATTACATGAAAACAGTTTTCAAAAAATTTTAATTACATGGGGAAAATGGAATAGGAACAATGCTAGAGGGACAAAAGACTTAAGATGTATTATTTTACTAATGACTTTGCCTCTAACGAGCTTTGAGCAAGTCACATGAACTCTCAGGATCTCCTTTTTCTTCTCTAAAACATGATGGAATGGTTTTGAATGATTGCTAGGACCCCTGTAGCTCTAACATTTGATGAAACTGGATAAATAGGTGTTATACTGTGTTATCCTTAATTTCTTTCATTTTTGTTTTCATTAGGTTGTCTTGGAGATACCCAGTTTTGTTTTAGATTTCGACAGTCTTCTGGGAGGAGGGTGTCACTGCATTGTCTCCTCGATCAATTTGACAAAGATTTACCAGTTTACTTAAAGGTTGGAAAAGTAGTAATAGAAGAATGTCCATGTGAGAGGAAACTTTAGAACTCAGTTACTGAGTTACCTCTGATAGCATTCAGAAACATTTTGCTTTTGTTTTGTTATTATATTATACTGCTGGATTTCCTAAGTGAATCTGATTCATAAAGATTCAGTATGTGAGTAAAAGAGACTTTATAAAGTGACTTTTTCAAACATATTATAGTGCCATTGTGAATTATAGAAATTTATTAGAATGCTGAGGTAATTTTTTTTTCATTTGTTAATAACTTTGTTTAGATGTGGAGGTAGCGTAGTATTATTCCATTAAATATCACTCAGAGTTGAAATTCCCTGTGGTAATCCTTACCTACTTTATGATAAAATTATAGTTTGTCTCTCTTTGATTTTTTAATGAGCTTTATTTTATAGTTGTTATTTATTAAAAATAACTTTAATAATTCAGATGATTCCAGAGTGTAGGTTTTTGTTTGATACTCCACACTTATATCTCTAACTACCTGAGGAACACTTCCATCTGGGTGTCCTATCAGCACATTCAATATGAATTTGACATAGTGTGCCTAAAATCAGCATTTACAGCTTACCTCCTTGGTTCCACTAATGACAGGAACCTTTTCCCAGTTAGCTAAGATAGTACCATTGAAATATCTTTTATAGCCATGGAAATATCTTTTCCATGACCTTTTGCTATCACTATTAATATATTCTTTAAGTGATGATAATAATAGCTACTATTTATTAGAGTTTTTTATGTTCTAGGTAGTGTATCAATCAATAAGCATATATTATCTCATTAGTCCTCCCTATAGTATTCTGAGAGCATTCCTTTTGTAGATGAAGGAATTGAGGGCTATTGAGAATTAGAAAATTGCCCAAAGATATTCCATGCATGTTTTGTTTTTTCCAACGCAGTGTATCTTACACAGTATTGCCAGCTAAAGTATACATATATATTATATAAAAATAAATAAAATTTAAAATGACTACTTATTGTTTAATGAATAAAGAGCTAATAATTATAGTACTATTTCCTTGTCCTCAATTTTTTGGGGCCTTTTCAATATCCAGCTTCATCTCCTTTCTATAAGGTGTCATGTTTTAGCCAAAATGAACTACTTTTATCTTGCTTTTTCCTGGAATAGTTTGTATTTTTCTGTTTCTGTGTGTGTTTGCTCAAACTCCTGGCCCTCTAATGTCTTTGTTTAAATCAATCCATCCTTCAATGCCTAATTCAAAACCAGCCGCCTCTTTGAAATCTTTACCGATATCCATAGACAGAGGTAATTTTTTCCCCCTTGGCCTCTTTGTAATGCTTTGTGCTTTCTTTATGGCACCTGCCCTCCTATTCTGTAATGGTCATTTTTGTACTTTTCTTATCTCTCTTACATTGTAATCTCCTTAAGGAACTGTCTTATGCATCTTTTTATGTTCTCTAACACTGTGCCTTATTCCAAGTAGGTGGTTGATAAGTATTTGTTTAAAGAATAACAGTCAAATCAGGAACTGGGCCAACATTTATTTCACTAGGGTGTTAAAGTTTCTTAAGTTTTTAAAAAAAATATAATTACCTTTCTAATTGTATGTTGATAAACATTCAAGTGCTTCATTATTGTTGAGTAAAAATGTAACTCTGTAAATTCAGATTGGCATTTAACTCCTCTTATTTTCTTTCTTGAAATTTTACATTAGGATACCTCGTTTTGTTAAGAGTGATCCCTAATTCAAAATTGTAGGCAGAATTTTAAAAAAAATTAAATATAACTTTGGGGAAAACAGAATTTGATTGTTTCCTGACTCCCATTAATTAGTACAGATATGAATAAAGAACATAAGCAGAGTAAGTTATAGGGAGAAAATATGTTCTTTAGTTCTTTAGTTACAATTATTACATCTTTGGGAAAGTTAGCAGGGTCTTATTTGTCTGTTACTGTCATAATTATTGTTAGTGTTGGTGGTAAAGCATAACTAGCTTTTTGTGTATTGCTCATAACTCAGTTCAGGTTTATATAGGAACTTGCTGTTAATAAAGGATGGTTATATATTTAATTTGTCACTTCTTTCATAGAAGGATCCTGCTTATTTTTATGGATATGTGTATTTCCGACAAATTCGAGACAAGACTCTAAAAAGAGGCTATTTTCAGAAGGTAATTTTTATGTACACTAATGGAAAAAATGTTTTTATATTGTGGTTAGAAAAATAGAAACTGTTTGAATGAACAGTCTCTAAAGTCTTTGATATTTTATCTTTAAACATACTAGAATCCATATTTTATGGGTTTTTTTTTGGATTATAGACACCTGTTCCTAGATTTTTAACTGCTATTAAATTTTGCCTTTCTGCTATCTCTGTACTAGATTCCTGACAGTAAGTTACAGATATTTATGAAACTGTCAAAAGTAGAAGAATCTGCTAATTTTTCACATTTTAGAATAAGGGAAAGAATAAACAGATTACAACATAGTTACAACTAATTAAAGCCTGCAATATCTTTTTGAAGAGCCTGTAAATACACTTTAGCAACATTTTAGTCATTACTGTTTTAACTCTAAATGTATAGCCTTTCACTTAAAAAAACTTAGTTCCGAGGGCTGGCCGAGTGGCTCAGTTGGTTAAGAGGTCGTTCAAGAGTGCGAGGTCTGAGCAACAGGGTCGCCGGTTTGATTCCTGGCCCTAGCTGAGCTGCTGCTGAGCTGTGAACAAGTGGCAGCATGGCTCGGCTAAAAAAAAATTTAGTTCTGATTTAATCCCAGCTAAAAGGGACCCCACCTTTACCTTTTGTAATCAGAATGTACCTTGACCAGTAATTGATGCTTGGTGGAAAGGTTAAAAGTAGTTTAAAATAAAAGTAGATTTAAAAAAAAATCAGCCTACTCTATCTGAAGTCATCGAAGTATAAAGTCACAAATTTTAATAAGCACGTGAC
Source organism: Hipposideros armiger (assembly GCF_001890085.2). Lineage (NCBI taxonomy): Eukaryota > Metazoa > Chordata > Mammalia > Chiroptera > Hipposideridae > Hipposideros > Hipposideros armiger. The sequence goes on from NW_017731537.1 coordinate 2,812,567, forward strand.
TATGACCATTGAACTCTAAAATATAATAGTCATAGATCTTAGTTTGAGAAAGCATCGCAGTTTGCTTTTTTTTCCTTATTAGGAAGAGTTCATCTGGCTAATTCCTGATATTGCTTTGCTAATGACAGTAGTAGCTAGGCTTTGGAAGTTATCCACAACATTGGTCTGTTTATAGGAAATTCTTTTTCCTGAAGAACAGGAAAATCTGAATATGTTTTTACTATTAAAGTGTAGTAATAAGTTTAAACTTTCTATATTTTGCAACTGTAGTTTTATTTCCTTTTAACCATCCACCATAAAAGCCTTTCTATTTCAAAATCCATGTTTTTGGGTTTTTTTGCTGAATTTAACTTGTTAGTAATTGATTATGTAAGAAATGACAAATTATAATCATTAGGAAATTTAAAAGATTGTTTCTTTTTTTCCCCTCCAGTCTTTGGTTTTGATCAGCAAACTACCTTATATTCATTTTTTTCACACTGTACTCAAGCAGATAGCACCAGAGTATTTTGAAAAGAACGAACCTTATCTGGAAGCAGGTAAGCTAAACACTGTGTGAGTTAGTTACCTTTATGAAAGAGTTTTAAAAATTTTACTGGAGATGATCTGATAAAAATGAAGTTGACCTGAAAAATTAGTTAAGAATTTTAAGGGCCATATGGTGGGGGAGAGATGTAAACTATTCTTCTGGCATCTTTACTAGAAACACCAAAGACTGTATCTTTTTACCTCTTTTTGCAATATAGATGATGCCTATTTATTAGGATAATAATAGAAAATATTGAGTTAATAGTTCTGATACTCCTTATGTCACACTATACAAGAAGACCTCTGCCAGGTGGTGTGCTTTTGTAGCTAATTTTAGCAGTAGTAAGTGAATAAGAAAACTCTCTTTAATCCTTTTATTTTGTTTCTTTAAAAATTTTTATTAACTAATTTATACTCTAGAACATAGGTGTATTTCTGGTGAAATATAAAATATTTTCACTACTTTTGCCTTTTATCTTCCATCCTTCCCACTATATTTTTCCTGCTCTATAGAAAATAGAGTTCTAATTTCTAATGTTCCATATATAATATTTTAATATTTCCACTTATACTAAGGAAATCCTTTATTATATTTTTCAGCTTGTAATGATGTTGATCGATGGCCTGCCCCAGTGCCAGGGAAAACATTATATCTGCCTATTACAGGGGTGGTAATGAAGGTAATAACTTATATTTAATTTGCTTTTTTAAAGAGCTCTAAGAAGTTCACAGGTGAATTTTACTTTTTAACTTCCTAATAACATTCAGTCCGGTTATTGCTTTTACTTGTTTTTCTTTGATAGGAGGAGTTACAGAGATACCACAATTCATCCTGCTGCACAGAACCGTTAGTCACACCACTCCAGGGGCTACCAGTCTGTTTCACCTTATAGAGTTTGCATAAGGGGGTCATTCTTCTATAATATATGTGAATGTAAATGCCATGTAGAATTCTGTTACTCCATGGCCCTCCAGAGATGAGTGGTACTTGTAGAATTGAGTATGAATTACTAAAAATTAAAAGAAGTTAGGAAAGCCATTGGTTCTTAGTCTTAAATGATCTTAACATGTACTGTCAGAGCACACACATCCATCCTAGGGTATTGTTCTCTTTAAGTTTTCTTTCTTATTTTTTAAAACTGAATTAGCATTTTGCTCTCAGGCTTTGTATGAATGTGCTCTAAGTGCTTCTGCAATTCATTTTTTTTTTTTAATTTATTGGGGTGACAGTGGTTAGTAAAATTACATAACAGTTCGTTTTCAAGATGGAAATTTTGGCAGTGCTCTCTCTTTAGATGTGCTCATTTCTATAAGAGCTGTGTTCTGTTTTTTTCCCAGGGAAATCATCAAAAGTAGTACTCATAGCTCTGGGTTCAGAGTTCTCATCAGGCTTCCTGATTTATCCCATAGTTTGGCAAGCTTGAGAGGGTGTGTTTGGGTGTGTGTATATTAATGAAGCAAAGATTGGAACGATAAACAGGAAGCGGTATGAAGTTGATGTCCTTTTTCTGTTTTTCAGCACATGTACTTCTCATTGGGTTAGTGATTTCTGTGTGTATGGGAATATGGATTCCTTGGTTGCTTACTTTCTGTTATGACTGAAAATAAATATGACTTTAGTATTTTAATCTGACATAAATTCTTTGTTTATGTGGCTTTTTAGGCATTGCTAAGTGTATCTTTTTAGTGGCAGGATAGAACACTTCTGATCCCTCATTGTATTGGGACTGGCAAATTATAGAAATGGCATTCTTTTGTAGCCAAAGTTAATTTCTTCTTTTTCTTTTTAAGGTACGAATTCCCACATGTCATGACAAGCCTGGGACAACTCAAATAGTGCAGTTAACTCAGCAGGTAGTGTTGTACTGTGGTGGAATAATCCAGCACATATAGTCTCTTTAACAGAATTTTTAAACTAGTAAATGCAGTTTCTTGGATTTATGATTCCTTTCTGAATATTACTGAAATAACCTATTAAATAATTTTTTAATGAATTGATGATAAACTTCCTGATGGTTCTCAATTTTTTTTTCTTTTTCTTTTCTCTAGTAGAACTCAGAATTTATACTGTAATTGTGAGGACTGGGGGAAAGTAAAAATTTTTTTCAACAAAGTTTAATTTTAACAAAACTCTCTGAATGGTCAGCAGACCCCTGTTTTTAGAGTCAAAAGGACTCTAGAAGTTATGATTGCTTTTCATTTTTCCCAAAGCTACATCTATTTATGAGTGGGATTGAATTTTTCATTTGAAATGTTCTGTTAGCACTTTCATTGTTCTTTTTATTGAATAAAAATGGAGAGCAGTAGGAAAGGTAATTTTGCCCGTTATATATATCAGCCAGTATTATGGTAGCATTTCATACTGTTGCGAATTAATCTAACATCTGACTGTTGGATTAATGCTTTGTCCATGTAATCTGTGTTATCCTTGACTTGCTGCTGTGTTAGGAGAGATTGGCAAGACCCACTCTCTTTGTAGTTTCTGGAAGAAAAGAATTTTAAAAGATAGACAGGACAATATGGCTTATTAAATTAGATAAATAGCATATTTAAAAATCAATTTCATAAATTTTAATGACATCTCTATTTTTTTTTTCTCATCTCTTAGGCAGACACACATATATCTGTTGTATTACCTACTGTTCATGAGGTGGATCTTTTCAGGTAAAGAGTAAAAAATTTCAATTGCCTTTTCTCTTTTGCTTTGTGATATTAATTTCTTCAGAAAATGAATGTTCTTTATGAAGTGTGGAAAAAACTGGAAGAAAACAGTCATTATGTTTCACATGTTAAAATCAATGGTTCATCCCTGACTACATGGTATGAGCTTTGACAGTTAGGGAAATTTGGATATGGATTGGGTATTACATGGTAGAAACAAATTATGTTTTGTTTGGTTTGATGTAAGATGGTATTGTAATGATGTAAGAAAGTGCACTTTTTTTTAGAGATGCATTTTAAAGTATTTTGAGGTGAAATATCATGAAGCTTGTGTTTTATTTTGAAGTACTTCAGTAAGAGAAAGTAAATGAAGTAAAAATGGCAAAATGTTGTTAACTCTAGATGATATGTATAAGGGGGTTCTTATACTATTGTCTTTATTTTTCTGTATGTTTGAAACTTTTAAAAATGCAAAATAAAAAAAGATAATCTAGCACTTAAAAAAGAAGAAGGAAAAAGTACCAATGTTTGTGCCTTATACAGATCAGCTAAATAAGAATCTTTGGATTAGTGTCCAAGTTCCAGCTTCTACGTGGTTCTGATGTATAGCCCAGATTGAGAAACCACTGCCATGTGCAAGTAATTACTAAATACCAATACATGTATTCAGGAATCACATGAAAGATTTAGAATGGGTTTTTGGTTTCATTTTGGGTGTGTGTGTGTATGTGTGTGACCTTTAAACTGCATGGAATGCTGCTTCAGAGATTGATTAATCTTATATGCTAGATTTGTTTTATATACTTGGCCTTAGCACAGCCCAGTAATCCACTTCTAAGTATTTACCCAATAAATATGAAAACATATATCTACACAAAAACTTGTATGCAAATATTTATAGTGGCTTTATATACCAACCTAATACTGGGAACAATGCAAATGTCCATCAACTGGTAAATGGATAAACAAAAATGAGATATATGCATGTGCATGGAATACTACTCAGCAATTAAAAAAAAAGAATGAACTATTGATGTAGTCAACAACATGGATGACTTTCAGAAGCACTATGTTTTAGTGAAAGGAGCCAAATTTTGAAAAGCTACTTACTGAATGATTCCATTTATATAGTATTCTTGAAAAGCAAAATTATAGGGACAGAGATCAGTGGTTGTCTGGGAGTGGGGGAGGGAAATGGACTACAAAGGGGATGAAGGAATTTTGGGGGGTGATGGAACTTTTCTTTATCTTTGGTAAGTATGAATTTTACTGTATGTAAATTATAAATCTTAAAAACAAATTAATTTTCCTTAAAAAAATAAATGTAGCATTCTTAGAATCAAAAGGGGGAGTGTCCCCAAATAATGAATAAATATCACAGGAAACATACACTAATAGGGATACATACTACTTATAGTCTTGATACTTCATTCATTAAGGAATAAATTGAAGAATTGGCATAAGTTAGTATAGAATTTGGTAACCAGGCATGTTTTCTTTTGAACTGGTTACAAGTCTTTTTTTTTTTTAGCTGAGCCATCCCGCCACCTGTTGGCAGCTCACAGCTGCTCAGCTCGGGCTGACTCGAACCGCTGTTGCTCAGAGCTCAAACTCTTG
>NW_017731537.1:2823797-2831709 GCF_001890085.2 Hipposideros armiger
TGCTTCACTGGCCCAAGTTGGCACCATCATTGCGCTCTTCCTGGGCGAGGCAGATCAGTCGCCAGCTTCTGGACGGCCGCTCAAGGCGGCTGCTGGCTACACACGGTAGCCCATGGCAACCCATTGCAGCAGGGGCTGCAGCCTACACCGTTGCCTGCAACTCATGGCAGCCCAGCTCCAGGTTGAGCTGTTGTTCAGCACCTAAGCTGTGGAGGGCAGTGCCACTGACCCTCATGTGGGATCTGAACCAGAGCCCTCTGGCGTCCCAAGCCAGCTCTTAACCATTGCGCCACTCGGCCAACCGCCTTCTTCTTCTTCTTCTTCTTCTTCTTCATCGAATCAGCATATAAACATAAAATTTCTTCCCAGTTTGTAAAAGGAGAAAAAATACCTTACACTTTCCATTTTAGCTCTTGTTCTACTGCTCACTAGCTTTTCATAACTAAGTTTCTTGAATAACAACAAAAGTCTCTAGTTACTGTCTCCATTTACTGTTTTTTCTGATTGCATCTCAGTCTACTGCAGTTTGATTTCTTCACCTCCACTGAAGCTGTTCTTCCTGAAATCAGCAAGACCCTTCTTGCTGCCTGACTCAGTGGGTACATTATTGTCTCATTTTTCCTGCTTTCCCTTTCTTGTAATATTTAAGCTATTGACCTTGAAAGTGTTTTAACCCTTGATGCCACTCTCACATGACTGGTGGTACATCTCACTCTCCTGTGCAGACTTCTTTCTGTAACAATTCCTTAAATGTTGGTGTTCTCCAGTGTTGTATTCTGATTACAGACTGATAATCCTTTCTGTATAATCTTATCTGTACCCACAGCTTCTGTTAACACTATATGCTGATGACTGAAATTTATCTTCCTAACCAAGATCTTTACAAGGTCCAGACCTATATATCCAAATTTTTTTTGAACCATATTGCTACCTGGACATCATAATGCCATCAGAAGCTAAACGTGTTCAAACTGAATTATTTTTATCTCCTACTTTTCTTCCCTAAACCTATGCCTCTTAGTATTTTCATAATGGTACTACTTTTCACGAAGTTATCAAAAAACCTAAATTGTCATAAATTTCTCCTTAATATGGTGCACATCAAGTTTTACCGTATTCTGTCAATTAAACATCCTAAAATATCTCTCATAACATGTTATTTTTTTCCCAAAGCTTTCTTCTCTCTAGTCTTTCTTATTTGCTGTTGCTTTTTCTCAGACTTCTTCCCCTCCTTGTCGGGCATCTTCTAAATTTCTCCAGGAGTGACCTTTCTAATAAGTACATTTTCATTCATGTGGCATTCCTTCGCTCAGTTCTTTAGTAGCTTTCATTTGCCTACAAGATAACACGTAAACTTCTTAGCATATTAACTTGGTACTTAATGATCTGCCCCGCATCTGCCCGTCTGCTGTCATTTCTGACTATTTCATCCTGTCTGCTTTGTGCTCTAGGAATGCTGAGCTATTGGGTTGTCAGAAAAGTCATGACGCATTTTTGCAACGAAAAACATAGAAAAAATATGTCATGACTTTTCCGACAGCTCAATATTTGTAGTTCTACAAACAGACCATGCTCTCACTTCATTGTTTTGCACATACTATTTGTTTTCCAGCATCACCTTTACCACCCTATCCACTTGACAGAGAACTCCTGCTCATTTTTCATATCTTCGTGCAAACGTCATCTTTTTAGTGAGGCTGTCCTTTAATCCCTGGTAGACATAGTGTCTCCTTTGTAATTATTGTACATTTTATACCACCTTTACTGTCTTCTAATTTCTGGCATCATAATTGGGTATGTATACCCTTCTTCCTTTATGCTTTTAGAAAGACCATGTCTTTTCATCTTTATATGCTTAGTGCTAAACACGGTGTCTGGCATGTAGTTTCTATGTAATACATTAAATAAAGGAAAAGATGATTTATTTATTGTTCACTCAAAAGAAATTATAAAATGTTTTTCACTGATGAAACATTCATATTTTCTCACTTTGTTTTTGTTTTGTTTTGTTTTTATGTAGGCCCTCAGTCATATTAGGAGTAACCAACCCATTTTTTGCAAAAACACTTCAGCACTGGCCACACATTATTCGAATAGGAGACCTTAAACCAGCAGGTGAAGTATAAACTGTTTTTAGTATTTAATGTGACTGAGCGGGTTTATTTCTTCCCCTTTCTTTTTATCTTTTGGTTACTTTTTAATTATGTTGATGGCAACCTTGTTTGAGGCAACCTGAATAAGGGCCTTTGGAGAAGAGCATAACTTGTCACTAAAATATAAAAGTTCTTATACGTGTAACCCATTCCTCCTACCAAAAAATGTACTTTCAGTGTTATAAACATGAAATGAATTATAAGAAAATGAAGCCTCAAAAATTTGAGCTACTTTTTGTTTATATATAGTCCAATTAAATAGGGACTTCCAACACTGCTTGAATAAAACCTTATTAAGCTTGAGTTAATTCAACTTGGCACAAAATTCTCAGCTAGGTCTCAAAACAAGTATTTACATTTCTGTGGTACTGATATTGATTAAGGAAGTGGTCAAAAGGTTGTGCTTTCCTTGAGGAAATAAGATACATATACCTTGCTCAAGGTAGCTGTTTAAAAAGTGTTTTTAAATGAGTAAGTGAATTTTGAGGTTGGAAGTTTTGTTAACTTAGATGACAATTTAATGGTACCTATGACATTCTTTGCTGGATGTTCCTTAATTTTCCATTGAAATAGTTGAGTCTGGAGATATCAAAAATATTTTTTAGTAACTTTATGATGTGATACTTTCATTTTTCATTCATTTATTATTTTTTTTTGGCTGAGCCATCCTGCCACCTGTTGGCAGCTGAGCAGCAGCTCAGCTTGGGCCAGGACTCGAACTGCTGTTGCTCTGAGCTTGCACTCTTGAGCAAACTCTTAACCAAGTGAGCCACTCGTCCGGCCCTATGATGTGACACTTTTAAAGACTTTTCTTTTGGTATACACAAGTATATTGAAAACATTATTTAATATTGTTTAATATTTTATTTTATAAGATATCTTCTAGTATATAGATAAATCTACATAGACATTAGAGTCAGGGAATAACATTTTAAATAATATTATTTACAAATATTAGATTCAGTCTTATACTGAAATCTTTAGATGTCTTATGAAAAAGAAGAAAGAGCAAAGGGTTTCACCCTGGCAGTCAGATCTGTGTAATCTTAGGCAGTACAGCTTCCTTAAGCCTCAAATTTGGAGGATTAAACACACTGCCTAACTCATGGCACTCTGTAAATGTCATGGTTTCTTGCCATTTCATTAGTGTCCTGTCTGATTATTAAAGAAAATTCAAAGCACAGCAGTTACTAGTGTCTTAGGTAAGAGAAGACATGAAAAGTTATTCTCTTAATCTTCATTAATCTTGATATTTACTTTAATGGTTTTATCCTATTAATATAGACTATTTGATTAATCATAATATAGTAAACTACTATTTATTGTCTTTTTCCAATGAAAAAAGGCTCAATGTTGGGGATGTAAGTAGAGGAACTTTTGCATAAAATCATTTGTAAAGTAACATGTATTGATAAGTCTGTTTAACTTTTTAAGAAGTTTTTTGCCACACTATTTTTCACAGTAGCCCACCGTTTTACATTCTTACCAGCATTGTATGAGGATTCCTAATTCTTCACATCCCTGCCAACATTTACTATTGTCTGTCTTTTTTTTATTTTTATTTTTTTATTGGGGAATTGGGGGGATGGGAACAGTGCTGGGGAACTGGGGGAAGGGAAACAGACAAGTTGCTGTCATTTTTGTTCTTCAATCTAGTTGTGGAGGATGTTGCTTCACTGGCCCAAGTTGGCACCGTCATTGCGCTCTTCCCTGGTGAGGCAGATCNACACACACACACACACACACACATATATATCTGTAAATACATGTATATATACATACTTATATATAATGCACATACATTTTTACATATATATTTACTTCTATATCCATATATATTGAAAAACATAAAACCACACTAATACCCTCAGTTCCAATCCAACATGACAGGGTTTATTCTAGTTTTCTGCCTTTCCATATTTGTATTTTTGTCTGATTGAGTAACTACCTCCTATTATTCTTAAATTATTTAATTATTTGATCAGTCTGTTGTTAATAACCAATCTCTTATCTCTGCTGCAACGTCTGTGCAAATGCCTGTCTTACCTCTCTTGGACTCTATGTGACGCTGCAGACCCAGCTCCCCTTCTTCATGGACACCCTCCTTACCCTGCCTAGACTCTGCTCCATGCGAGATTGACCCACATTTGATTACCTTACTACCCCATTCAAGGTTCCATATCCCACACTAGGCCACCTCTCCATTTGAATACCATCTTCATCCTGCTTGTGTTCTGACTCCTGACGCCAGGCCAACGCCCATATGGATGCCTTCCTTACCCTGCTTGTGCTCCTATACCTCATTCCAGGCCACTTCTCCATGTGGATACCCTCATTCCCCTGCTCTGACACCCCACCATGGACAACCTCCTTAACCTACTCTGACTGTGCCACACCACACCACACCTCCCCTCTATGCCTATCACACTTCCTGGGCTCTGTCACCCCAAATCAGATCACCTCCACATACGAGTATATATACCTTCCTTATCACATTTGGATTCCAACTGCCCCCATAGCAAGCCACCCTTCCACATGGGTGTCTACCTTATCTCGCACAAACTCTGACACCCCTCCCTGGGCCAACATGGCTGTCTTTCCCTCCTTGCAGAGATGCCTCCTGTGCATTGTGTTCTGCTTTAGGATTGAATTGTTGAGGAAGAAGCTCGCCTTTGCCTTATCCTCGAACTATTTATTGTTGTTTCTTTTTCACATTTGTCTTCTTGCCTTTGAATAGTTAAAATTAACTTTTCCTAATTTTCATCTCACAAATTTGTTGTGTATTTTTGCGCTTAAATGCTATGTTTTTTCCTTTTCTTTTTCTGTTTTGTGTGTATTTGTGTTTTCAACTAGATAGATTGGTTATGATTTTTACATAAGTATTTTTTTCTCTAATATACTACCAAAAATTGTTACCCTACCAGGAGGAATTATTAAATAAGTTACCAAATGTCAGAGGCTAAGTAATGTACCAGAGTTGTGTCATGACAGGCTTCCACCCATTTCCAGGGCTGCTATAAAAATATGCAGCATTTTTGTAGGGGGAGGATCTACCCAGGAAATCTTTCTGTTGTTTGCCATTAGAACTCCCCCATGTGATTTGTTTTCATCATTCTTTAATATGGAAGGCATTTGCTTTTAAGCTAAGTACATCCAATTAATATCCTTTGGAAAATTAATTTCTCTTGTTTCCTTCAAAATATTTAGAACAGAAATTCAAATGTAACAGCAATATTGATAAAAATAGATCTACCATATAGTGCAACAATTTAATAATTATTTTATGTGCATTTATTGTTTGTCAGCCACTCTGTGTGTCAATATACTGCATTTAATTTTGTAAAAATTGGAATGAGTTAAATTGATATATATCTTAGTGTGGATAAAAGGAACTTTTATTTATATGAACAGTATAAATGAATTTGTATATCAGATTACGTGTATGTACAAATGGCTGGAAGAATTTATATCAATCAATGTGAAGTTTTTAGAATGATTATATAGGAATTTAAGAAAGAGATTGGATAAACAACAACATTTCTACGGTGTAAACACCTTTCAGGTGTTTCTGCCCAGTTTTCCTTCACAGTCAGATGCTTTGGGAGCTGGTGTTGTTGGGGGAGCCCCTTGTGGTCATGGCACCGTCACCATCGGAGTCTTCAGAGACTGTATTGGCACTTGTTAAGTGAGTATAATTGGTTCCTAATGGTGAGAGTTGCAGCACTTTCCCATCTGTGGTATGTTTGTACACGTTGCATTGCTCCACACAACAACCCTGGAAGAAGTGCTCATTATAGCACCATTTTATGGATGAGAAAATTAATTCAGGCTCCATTAGGGCTGAAACCACGTTCTCATTTTTCTGAGCAACAGGAACATTTATTCACTTATACAAAGTTGTCCCCTGACAAATGTTAGTTACGTGAATGGTCAGTGTCTAGTAAAAGGCATATAACAAGTGAATTTCATCTTTTGCCCCAAATCCAGTGTTCTTTCAATGTCCTATTCCATATTACGCATTTCCACTTGCCTTCTAGTTTCCTGAAATTAGTTAATCATTTATTGAAATAGATAAATTATCAAATTGGGGGTATGCTGTGTGTATAGATGTTATTGAGGGCCTTTAATTCCTGTGTCCTTTGTTTTACATATTCTTCTTGCTCCACAGCTGTATTTCTCCACTGAAGTATTTCAGTGATTTCCGACCTTATTTCACTATTCATGATAGTGAATTCAAAGAATATACTACCCGTACTCAAGCCCCGTGAGTAAACAAAATAACTTTTATTAACCAAATATTACCTGTATAACCATATTATGTAGAATTTTTTTTGGTAATACTTTAAAAGTTTACATTTTGAACTTATTGGCAGATTGATTTTATAAAGGAAGGTCTGAGGAGCTGCAGGTTCACATTTCAAGAGTCAATATCTTATTTTCTTTGATTTTATTTATTAGTGAAAGCCGTATTGTCATTAATAGCCACCCAACTGTACTTTCAGTTCTCTTTTTTTCCTTACTTCAGGACCTCTTACAGCATCAGTTATCTCTTCTTGCTCTGTAACTTCCTTNCTCACAGCTGCTCAGCTCGGGCTGACTCGAACCGCTGTTGCTCAGAGCTCAAACTCTTGAGCGAGCTCTTAACCAACTGAGCCACTCAGCCGGCCCGGTTACAAGTCTTAATACTTTTTTGTTTGTTATCAACTGTTGTTGCTTTTGTGGTAATTAATTAATTCTGCCACTAATACCTTTGATTAATATGTGTCTTTTCTCCTTAATATGAATTATTATGTTATTGTTTTTAAAGTAGGAGAAGTTAGTTGTTTTTTAATTTTTGTTGCTCAAGAGATGAGAAAACCAAACCTTGAAGAATAATAACCTCATACAGAATAGTACTATGCCAAGCATTTATTATCTGACAATCGAATTAATACTTTATCCATGGCAACACTCTTTATTTTGTGTGTGTAGAGCTTACATTTTACATCTATTAGTGTGAATAGGAGTTTAAATGTTTATCATTTATGTTGAAGGTGATATTTTTATACCAAGACTGAGCTTGCAAGCAAAGGACAGGGACCTGGAAAAATGTTTGAAGTTGAGTGGCAGAGATACAGGTGAGGGTAGGGGCCCATTTCCCCGCTTTTATGCCTTTGGTTTTAGCTCTCTCTTGATCACAGAAATAGTCTCATGTAGTTTTCAAGTTGGGCTTGAAATTGAGGATAGTTTTCTATGGAAATAAACCGACATTCTTTTGTCTAGAGTCAAGAACATGTTACCTCATGATACTTGCTGTTGGTTCTTTGCACAGCAAAAGGCATATAATTTATGTGTTGTGTTCCCCTTTCCCCCTTCCCCAATCCCATCTACAGAGTAAAGCGATTTTGCCTTTCTACTCCATTAGTAGACTAGACAACAGTTATGGGTGTTCCTTGTTTCATAGACTAAACAAGCTTATCACTACATAAAATGTGTCTGATGCTCATTGATACATGTTAGTTTCTTTTAACTTTTTTTTTTTTTAAAGATTTTTTATTGGGGAATTGGAGGTATGGGAACAGCCCTGGGGAATTGGGGAATGGGAACAGACAAGTTGCTGTCGTTTTGTTCTTCAGCCTAGTTGTGGAGGACGTTGCTTCACTGGCCCAAGTTGGCACCATCATTGCGCTCTTCCTGGGCGAGGCACATCAGTCGCCGGCTTCTGGTCGGCCGCTCACGGTGGCTGCTGGCCGCTCACGCTGGCTGCTGGCTACACACGG
>NW_017731537.1:2831803-2834023 GCF_001890085.2 Hipposideros armiger
CTGGCTACACACGGTAGCCCATGGCAACCCACTGCCACAGGGGCTGCAGCCTACGCCGTCGCCGGTCTTTTAACTTTTAAGATTATAACATGCTGTATATTTCTGGAAAGATTCACACACACACACACACACACACACACACACACACACACACACACACACAGTGGTAAGTGGTAAGTACAGTACAGAAAACTTTTTCCCTGAACCATTTGATAATAAGTTGGAAACCTGATGCCCATCATCCCTGAATACTTTAGTGTTTATTTCCTACAAATTAGGACACAATGCAACCATCAAAATTGGAAAATTAACATTGATAAATTAATACTATCTAACACTAAGACCACATTCGAATGTCACCAGTTGTTACCATAATATTCAGTTCAGAATCACCTGTTACATTTAGTTGTCATTTCTTAGTCTTCTTTAGTCTGGGATAGCTAACGCCTCAACCTTCCTTTCACTTTCATGACTCTGACATTCTTGTGGATTAGAGGACAGTTATTTTGCAGAAAATCCCTCAGTTTAGGTTTGTCTGGGATTTACTCATGACTAGATTCAGGCTCTGCCTCAGTAAGGAGGTAGCACTCAAGTTTGGCTTGCCTTGGTACTGAAAGTGTTCACTTTGATCACTTGATTAAAGTGGTGTTCTCCAAGCTTCTCCATTGATAAGTTCTTTTTCCTTTTGTAACTCAGTATTTTGTGGGGAGATACTTTGAAAGTATGTATATTAATTATTTATTGTTGTGTAATGAATTACTCCAATACTTAGAGGCTCAAAAGAACAAACATTATTTGACAGTTTCTGAGGTTTAGGGACCTGGGAACTTCTTAGTTGGATGGTTCTAGCTTATGTGGTTGCAGTCAAGATGTCAGCTGAGGTTTTAATTGGACATGTGGGGCTGGAGGATCTTGACTGGAGCTGGGGATCTGCTTTCCTAGAAGGCTTACTTACTTAGCTGTTGGCTGGAGGTCACAGTTCCTTGTGGCTATTGGCAGGAGGCCTCATTCCTAACCATGTGGACCTCTACATAGGGCTGCTAGAATGTTCTCACAGCATCAGCATGTGATCTGAAAGAAGGCTGAAGCCACAGTGACTTTTATGACCTAATCTTCAAATTGTACACTGTCACTTTACCTTATTCTCTTTATTACATGTCAGCCACTGATCTAGCCCACACCTAAGAGGGGGAAAATAGGCTCCATGTTTTAAAAGTAGTGTCAGTGAATTTGTAGAAATATTTTAAAACATTAACACTATTTATGTGTATCTGTATGGACTGTTGGTTTCCTATTTTATTCAACAGGTTATTAAAATCCATTATTGTCATCTGTTTTGATCTTCAGATTATCCCCAATTTGGCCAGTGAGAAGCCACTTAAAGCTGGCCTGTTTTTTGATATATTCTTGTCATTCTTTAAACACTTTCTTGCATTCTGGTATAAGATGTTCCAGGCTTTTTTTTTTTTTAATTAAAAAACTGATATATAATTCCATATCATAGTATTCACTCTTAAATTATATAATTCAGTGGTTTTTAATATATTTACAAGATTGTGCAACCTCACTACTATCTAGTTCCAGCACATTTTCATCACTTTAAAAAGTAACCCTGTACCCATTAGCAGTTACTCCCATTCCCTGTTTCCCCAGCCCCTGGTAACCACTTATCTACTTTCAGTCTCTATGGATTTGCCTATTGTGGACATATCATATAAATAGAATCATACAATATGTAGCCTTTGTGTCTGCCTTTTTTCACTTAACATATTGTTTTCATGGTTTATTTATGTAGTAGTATAAATCATTAATTCATTCTTTTTATGGCTAAATAATGTTCCATTGTATGTATGTACCACATCTAGTTTATCCATTAATCCGTTGAAGGACATTTGTTGGTTTTAACTTTTTGGCTATTATGTATACTCATAATGCTACTATGAACACTTGTGTATAAGTCTTTGTGTAGACATTTGTTTTAAGTTTTCTTGGATTCCAGGATGATCTTGTATATTCTTTTCCTCATTCCTGGAATCAGCCATTTCTCCAAAAAGTCTTGGCTTTTTTTAGTGAAACATAGGATTTAGAAGCCAAGATTTGGGTACAAGTTGTGCTCACTACTTTTGGGATATCACTGATTTTAGACTGTCTCAGTAAACAGAGCTAAGGAGTTTGTGTGTGTATATGTGTGTGTGTGTGTGTGTGTGTGTGTGTGTGTGT
>NW_017731537.1:2841963-2848736 GCF_001890085.2 Hipposideros armiger
CAGCCTATGCCGTCGCCGGCGACTCACGGCAGCCCAGCTCCAGGTTGAGCTGTTGTTCAGCATCTTAGCTGTGGAGGGCAGTGTCACTGGCCCTCATTTGTGGGATCCGAACCGGGGCCCTCTGGCATCCCAAGCTAGTTCTTAGCCATTGCACCACTCGGCCGGCCCCTATTGTCTGTCTTTTTCATTGTAGCCGTTTAGTGAACTTAAAAGAGTAGTTGTAATTTGTGTTTCCCTAGTGACTGATGATGTTGAACTTGTTTTCATCTAATTATTAGTTGTTCATTTATTTTCTTTGATGAAATGTTGATTTGAATCTTTTGCCCATTTTTAACTAGGTTATTTTATTATTTAGTTGTAAGAGATCTTTATGTATTTTGGACACAAGGCTATTTTCAGTATATGATTTGCAAATAATTTCTCACAATATGTGGCTTCTCTTTTTGTTTTCTTAATGGTGTATTTTGAAGGACAAACGTGTTTACTTTTTTCCAGTTTTATTATGATACAATTGACAAACAGCACTGTGTAAGTTTAATGTGTACAGCATAATGACTTGACTTACATATATGATGAAAGTATTACTGCAACTAATTTAGTTAATATCCATCGTCTCATACAGATTTTTAAAAGAAAGAAAAAAAATGTTTTTTTCTTGTGATGAGAACTCTTAGGAGTTACTCTCTTAAGAACTTTCAAATATGCCATATAGCAGTGTTAACTACGGTCATCATGTTGTACATTTTATCCCCAGTACTTATTTATCCTATAGCTCAAAGTTTGTACCTTTTGATCACCTTAATCCAATTTCCCCACCCTTACCCAATACCCTTTGCCTCTGGTAACCACAAAAATATGTTTAACTTTGGTAAATCTAGCTAATCAATTTTTTTTCTTTTATGGATTGGACTTTTGATATTATGTGTAAGAACGCATTGCCTAACTCAAGGTCACAAAGATTTTCTCCTATGTTTTCTTCTAAAAGTTTTGTTGTGTTAGTGTTTAACATTTTGGTCTGTGAACCATTTTGAGTTATCTTTTGTGTATGATGTGGGTTAAGGGTCTAAAATCATCTCTTTTTGCATGAGTGACACCCAGTTGTCCTAGCACCATTTGTTGAAGAGACTATCTTTTTCCACTGATTTTGCATTGGTACTTTTGTGGAAAGTCAATTGGCAATAAAGAAAGGTTTATTTCTGAACTCTTGTTTCTGTCGCACTGATCTATATGCCTTATCTTTATAATACAATGTCATGAATACTGTACTTTTATAGTAAGTTTTGAAATCTGAAAATGTGAGTCTTCCAAGTTTGTTTTTCTTTTTCAAAATTATTATGGCTATTCTTGGTGTTTTGCATTCAGTATAAACTTTAAGATCACTTTATCAATTTCTACAAAAAAGCCAGCTGGGATTTTAATAGGGATTGTGTTGAATATGTAATCAATTTGGGGGCGAATTGCCATCTGAAAAATACTGAGTCTTCCAGTTCAGAAACTTGGAATGTCTCTCCATTGTTGAGATCTTTAATTTTTTGCAGCAATGTTTTGTAGTTTTCAAAATACAGGTCTACTTATGATGTTAACTGTAGGTTTTTCATAGATGTCCTTTATCAGGTTGAGGCAGTACCTTTCTGTTCCTAGTTGAGCGTGATTATCATGAATTGGTGTTGAATTTTGTTAAACACTTTTTCTGTATCTATGGAGATCATTATGTAATTTTGTCCTTTGTTAACATGCTTTATTATATTAATTTACTTTTTAATTTGTTAAATGTTAAACCAAACTTGCATTCCTTGGATAAACCCCATTTGGTTATAGTGTATAGTCCTTTTTTATGTTTCTGGATTCAATTTGCTATTTTTGTTGAGGATTCTTACCTCTGTATCCATGATGGATATCAGTCTGCAGTTTCTTTTCTTGTGATATCTTGCCAACTAATATTCTTGCTGCTCTGAGAAATCTCTTCAGGCAGGTGAAGTTACCATTTAAAAAACTTAGGACCGGGATGACCGAGTGGTGCGTTGGTTAAGAGTTGGCTTGGGACGCCAGCTCTGAGCAGCAGGAACCCGGTTCGGATCCCACATTAGGGCCAGTGACACTGTGCCCTCTGTAGCTAAGATGGTGAACTACAGCTCGACCTAGAGCTGGGCTACCGTGATTCGCCGGCGATGGTGTAGGCTGTAGTGAAACTGCAGTGGGCTGTTGTAAAGCTACCGTGAGTGGCTGGCAGCCAGTGTGAGCTGCCAAGGGCCACCTTGAGCGGCTGTCCAGGGCCCGGCGACCCATCTGCCTTACCCAGGAAGAGCGCAATGATGATACCAACATGGGCCAGTGAAGCAATGTCCTCCACAACTAGACTGAAGAACAAAAGGACAGCAACTTGTCTGTTCCCCTTCCTTGATTCCCCAACGCTGTTCCCCTCCCCCAACTCCCCAATAAAAAAAATAAAAAAATCTTTAAAAACAAAAACCGAAAAACTTAGGACCAAGGGAGGGATAGAGAAGGACAGAGAAAGGAAAAGAGAATGTCTTTTAAATTTAGCATGTTTATGACACTTTCAAGTGTTTGTCTTGAGGTATTTTTCTGCCATTTAGAACGGTGGCTTAGATTGTAATTTATCTTGACCTCAAAGACTAAAACCACTGCATCTGCTACACAGCAGCTCTGCTCAGGAGTTCTGTCCATCTGTAACTCAGACCTGTGCTTGTGGCATACACTATCACCACCTGGTGGCAGCGTAAGTTTCTACAATGCAAAAGAATTTGGGGAGGTGACAGAAAAGAACCTTTGAATACTACATCTGCATACTAATTTAGGAGTTGCTTTCAATTCCACTTATTCTTAAAGGGTATTTTATTCATATTTGGCACATAAATATTCAATGTTATGTATTTGCCATAAATATTTTAAGTTACAATTTGATAAAAATGGAAAATTTTAAACTGATATATATTAATGAAAGATCAAGTACCCATTTTATATAGTTTACACAAATTATTTCTGTAATGCTGTAATAATCCAGTGTTTCCTTTATCCAGTTTCAAAGTACCAGAAATAAACTCTTGAATATTAATTGATGTTAAGAATACATTAGTACAATATCCCTAAGTAATAGTCGGTAAACTATTAATCTATAAAAATTTGGTTTTGTGATATGTGAAATTTGAATAATTGCTTAATGTCTTTAAAAAATGTGTTTTCTGCTTTTTTTCTTTGTTTATTCATTTTTTCTTTTTATTCTTCATTTCCTTTTTGAAATTTGATTACTTATAAGACTCTTTATGATGTTTCCTTCAGGTGAAATTCCTAAGCAGGTTAAAGTGAAAAAATTGAAGAACCTAAAGACTCTGGATTCTAAACCTGGTATTGACTTTAGTTAATTTTTAAATATATACCTCATGGGTACTTGGTAAAAACAAACAAACAAACAAACTGTTTACCTTGTTTTCTTTACTTCTTAGGAGTTTATACTTCTTATAAGCCATATCTAAGTAGAGATGACGAGATCATAAAACAATTGCAGAAGGTAATTATTGGCTCATATTATTAAATTTCCTATTTCATATATATAATACCCAGTTATGCAATATTGTTTTATGTATAGTAATGTAAAATGAGGTCTCTCTTTTGAACCAAAGCTTCATAGAAATCAGGAGACTGAAGTAGCAGCAATTATGGGCTTGAAATATGGGGGCTGCAGCTACAAACTGGTGCCAATCTTCCTAGAAACTTGGAAGTTACAGTGAAAAAGTCATGGAGTCTACCGTGAGGTAGCTTAGCATTTAACAATAGGGAATAGATAGCATTTTTTTTGGAAAATGTTAATAGTATTAATACATGAAGCATGAAATACAGTCTTCATTGTGAACTGATATTTTTCAGTGTGGGATGACTACCTTATGTTTTGCTCTAAGGATTTCTTTTTTACAGTATTATTGCATAATGAACTTCAGATTAAATTAGTTTAAGATGAAGTTCTAGGGTTTGTTTTATATCAAGTAAACTATATATTTTTTTACATATCAGTTGAACTTCTATAATTATCTATTGTTTTATACTCCCTAACACTAGAATATAGGTTCTTATTGTTTCTTCTTTTAAGGGTGTACAACAGAAACGCCCTTCTGAGGCTCAAAGTGTTATTCTGCGACGCTATTTCTTGGAACTGACACAAAGCTTTATCATTCCATTAGTAAGTTAACATACATATTTGCTTAATTTGATGGTTTATTGAAGGGTGTATGAATGTTTTTCCCATTCACCAAAACCTTATGTTAAGGTGTGTGTTTTGCCTGCTCATGTATTTAGTGATTAAAAATAGAGCCCTTTGTAAGAGACCAGGACTCCTTATTTTTGTTATTAACTGTGTAACTTTGGGAAGTCACTTTCTCTGACCCTCAATTTCTTTATCTAGAAAATGTGGCTAATTCCACTTTTCCTAAATATCTTTCAGGGCTGTTGTGAATATCTTAAATGAGATAATTGCAGGAAAATGTTATATAATTTGTTGCATTTTGTGTCTCTTTCCAGGTTATCCTGTAGCTTTTTTTTCTGATTTTATTTTCTTGAACACAATTTGACATGATATCCATGAAACTAGCACCTTGATGACAGGGGCCTTATCTGTCTGTTATCTTTTCCTCAGTCTGTTATGTGGTAGCACTTAATAAATATGGAATAAATAACTGGATGATATGGTTATTCCATGAAATTTAGTGGAATATCATATCAAAACATTTAAAAGAAGCCTCACAGTATCAGGCAGTACCACGATGTGGTCCTAATCTGGAGACTGCATTGGAGAAAGACTCCATGTAGTTGTTAAAGTAAAGTAATCTATCTGTGAATATCATATGGGGGCAACCTGGAGATCTTTGTTATTATATTTTGGGAAGAAATGTTCCCCAAACAAAATTTATTTTGTTTCATTTAAATCTGTTTAAGTAAATGAACTTTACTGTAATGCATGGGCTGAAGTAAAGTAGACCTGAATTCAAGTTTAAACTGTGTGGACTTAGGCAGCTTACTTAGCCTTTTGAAGCCTTAGTTTCCCAATAATACCTGCCACATAGGATGGTTGCAAGGATTAAAAGAGATCATGCATGTAAAATGTTGAGTATATTTTCTGGCGCATAGTTATTCAGTAAAGTTAATTATTATCATTAAAAATGTGTAATCTCTTGGATTATCTAAGATTTAGTTAAATTTTTATTGTAAGTCTGACTTCTCAACTCAATCTGAATTTAGCTGTACCTATTGTGGGGAGTGATGGTGTTGATATCCGTTGAAAGATATATGATGAAAAACTTGGAAACCCATGTTTTTAAAGTAGGTCTACTTAAAAGTTTTTAAAGACTCTCTAAGAACACCTAACTTGATTAACTTTTTTTCCTGGTTTTAGGAAAGGTATGTGGCAAGCTTGATGCCTTTGCAAAAAAGTATTTCTCCATGGAAGGTATGTATATATTCAATTAATTCCTATTTGAGTTCTCTAACCATAATTAACTTCTGTGAACATATCCATTTTTAATTTTTAGATATAGTATGTCCTTTTTTTCTAGAGTCCACCCCAATTAAGACAATTCCTTCCAGAAGAATTTATGAAAACACTTGAAAAAACAGGACCTCAGTTGACCTCTAGAATTAAAGGCGATTGGATTGGACTTTACCGGTGAGCCTTCTTTTTTGTTTTTCACCCATATCTAGATCTTTATTTAAAAATAAAAAAATAAAAGAAAACCAAAACCCTAAAAGCTGGACTTATATTTTTTTATTCAAAATTCCATTGTTTCACATGATTCTTTGAGCTGTAGGTAGGAAAGGTATTGAAGAGAGGAAGTAAGTCATGATCAAACCTTGCAGTTTTAAAATTTATTTTATTATTATTATTTTTAAAATTTTTGTTTTAATTGGGGAACAGTTTGTTTTTCCAGGACCCATCAGCTCCAAGTCAAATAGTTGTTTCAATCTAGTTGTGGAGGGCGCAGCTCAGCAGCCCATGCGGGGATCAAACTGGCAACCTTGGTGTTATGAGCACTGTGCTCTAACCTTAAAATTTATTTTTATAGGCATTTTCTAAAATCCCCAAATTTTGATGGTTGGTTCAAGACCCGGCGGAAGGAAATGACCCAGAAATTGGAGGCACTCCACCTAGAAGCTCTTTGTGAAGAGGTTAGAGAACAGCATGTTCGTGTGGTATTTACTTTAAATAAAATAAAAGTTATCTTTAGAGGCTGGAAGGATATCCACATCCACTACTTTATAAATAGTAATAGCTAACTTTTCTAGATCATGTGCTATATGCCAGAGATGGTGTAGGTGCTGTATATGGATAATGTCTTTTAATTTTCACAATTCACTGAAGTAGGTGTGTTAGGATCTGCATTATGGGACATCTGAGGATTGTAAGTTAAGTGACTTGCTTCAGATCACATCACTGCTAAGTAGGGGAGCCAGCAGTGGGCTAGAGCCCACTTGCATTGGCTTATAAGAGCTGACTGTGCATCTCCTCCTAGCTCTTTATTCAGCGATCTCAGGTTAGCAGCTTGAAATCAGCTACAGTGGGAGTATTACACCAGTGAAATTAGCAAATGCTACAAACCAGAGACTTCCTGGCGAACTGGTTGTTAAATATTTTCCAGCATACCAATTCATGGAGTCAGGTTCAAATCCAAGCAGTCTAAGACACTCCAGATTTTTTCCAGCATGCTTTAGTAACGTCTTCCAGCTACCATTAACATTTTTTTCCCTGTATTTGGACTTTTTTTTTTTTT
>NW_017731537.1:2850097-2859549 GCF_001890085.2 Hipposideros armiger
CACAGCTCACTGGCCCATGTTGGTATTATGATGACTGTGCTCTCCCTCCCCTGCTGAGGCAGTCGGTGGCCAGCTGATGGGGCTCATGCTTGCCACTGGCCACTCATGGCAGCTCAGCTCCAGGTTGAGCTGTTGTTCACAATCTTAGCTGTAGAGGGCCCAGCTTACTGGCCCATGTCGGAATCGAACTGGGAGTCCCGTTGTTCAGGGTTCGCGCTCTTACCAACTGAGTTATCTGGCCGTCCCCAATAAATTAGATTTTTTAAAAAGTAGAGATAAAGCTCTTGATTACCACTCCAAAATCAGGTTCCTTTATTCCCTGGGAAAGTTCCCTCCTCTCTCCACACTGGTTAAACAGGTAACCATTATCACTACTGCAGATTCTACTTCAAAGTTCTTGTTCTACCTTTACACACACACATACCGAGGATATCTACACTTTATTACTTTACAGTACTTGGTCTTTATTTGGCTTTTCCCACTAACTGTATCTTCGAGATCTTTAATTAGAATTTATAGTTCTACATCATTCTAACTCCTGAAAGTATTTCATAGTATAGACATACAATAGTTTATTCTGCCTCCCCACTATCATGCAACCATCTTTTGAGTGTCACAGTGTGCCAAATCCAAGGAATACAAGTGAAATCATAACTACAAAGAGCGGTCATGTTTTTTTGAGCCTGAGTGATTTATCTAGTCAGGTCAAGAAAGTATTTTCAAGGGAGTTAAAGCGTTAAACAGATCTGAAGAGTCTGTGAGCATCACTTATTTAGGTTAAGGGTGGAGGTAGGGGGCGTTACTAATCCTAAACAGCACCAACTGTGGAAGAGATGTGGCAGGTGGCAAAGATTATGTGAACCTTGCTTTTATATATATATATATATATATATATATATATAATTTTTTTTACAAGATGTCTTACTTTGTAATCAGGAAGACACTATGATTATAAATATTTTTAAAGTGAGGAGGCTTCCGAATTCCTCAACATAAGAAATCAATCTTAAATGCCTCTTCTGGGAGGGAAATGAAAAGCAAATCTTCCTCGTTGGCTTCTCTTAAAAAGCTGCAATAGTCGTTGAAAATGTCTTGGGGCTCTCTCGTCTTTGCATAGGACTAGGAATCTTCAGTATGACCTGGCGTGGGGGAGTCAAAGCGTCTAGGCTTAGCTTTTTCATTTGCCAGAGGCTCTCCGCCTGCACGTCGGCTTTTAACCACTTTACCTCCTGGGAAAGAAGGGCCAATATTCACCCCTCTACTAGGGTAAGAGTCTGGTCCCGTGCGTGCAATGTGTATGTTCATAGGAAAAAGGAATCCTCAAGGCTAGAGGTATTACAGAAACACACCGAAAAGGCTGAAAGAAAAGTTAATTACCTAACCCACAATGCACAGCCCATCTTTCCGGAAGCAAGGATTACAACCTTCTGGATTCACTTATCTGAGCGGAAGCGTCTTGCCCTGTGTCTGGTTGGAAGTGACAAAACAAGGCATTATGGGACTTCGTCTTTCAGTACGCATGTGCCAACTGGCCTAGCCTCGCCCCGCTCCAGGAGCCACGTCCCAGAGGTGGTGGCGACTAGAGATGCACGTAAACGAAGCTGGCCAATCAGTTCCGAGCGCAGGCGCAGTGGTTCGAGTAGCACCGGAAGTGCAGGGGGATGGGGCGGCGATGACGCGATTCTGTACGCGTTGGAGGGGCCGGGCCGCTGCCGGATTTGCCGTGGCTGCCGCGTGACGTGGCACAGTCGAAGCCTTAACACTAGAGCCGGAGCGGCCGCGCCAGTCGTCGAGCAGGTCCGCGCCCCGCTAGTACTTTAGCTGGTGCTTCGTCTGACACGCCGGGTAGCGAGCCGTTCCTGCCGCCGTCTTCCTTAGCTCCTCTTCTTGCTCAGTTTGCCGGGAGCGTGAAAGGAGAAGGCCGGAGGACTCCAAACCTCAGCCCATCGCAAGTGCCACTACCGCCATGGGCCTCACCATCTCCTCCCTCTTCTCCCGCCTCTTCGGCAAGAAGCAGATGCGCATTTTGATGGNAGGGCAGTGTCACTGGCCCTCATATGTGGGATCCGAACCAGGGCCCTCTGGCGTCCCAAGCCAGTTCTTAACCATCACGCCACTCGGCTGGCCCTGGACTGACTTTTTATAATCTATAATTTGTCACAAGACTATTTTAAATTAAGTGAAAGTATAATGGATAGTCTCATTTTCATTTGTATTTAGCTTGAGGTGGGCTAGCCTTGGTGTTAACTTTCTAATCATAAACTCCCAGTGCTTATGGTTTTGAGAGAAGGAATACAATGAAGGCAACTTCAAATAAGCCCAGAAAGAGCTTATTTGAAGATGCAAAGTTTACACCCAGTAATAAATATATTCATGCTCACAGTTACCTTGATTTGTTAGCTAATGCTCCTTATAAATTAAAGTACTCACTACTTAGTGGTATTGGGGGTTATTATTGTACTTTCAGTTGCAGTTTTGTTTTTATTGATCTAAAAGGGCCACTTCAGAAAGGAATTTCTTACATTTTGTTTTACTGCCAAATATTTGACAAAAATTCTGGCTAATGTTGAAAATTATCTGATTAACATTGTTAGAATATCATGTACAGAATTATTCTTGTACTGTAATGCTGTATCTGGGTTAAATACACTGTTCTCCTTTTCCTTTCTGTTCTTCTCAGTAGTTTCATCTGCTGAAATAGAGCAGTTTGAAAATTATTTTGAGTACTTACTGATTTGGGATTTGTTTATTCTTCTAGGATTTACTTCTCTGGACCCAGAAGCACACAGAAGTAGAAACAGTAGACCTTGTATTGAAGCTAAAAAATAAGCTGGTATGTAGCCAAAAAAGCCAAAGATCTGTGAAGATAGTTTCTTCACATTTGAGGTGACAGTCCATGATGTATCACAGAAATAACCTTTTTCAATGGACTTGAGATTGGTCAATTAATGGTAGATCTGACTGAAAATGCTTGACCACTCAAGCAGATCATAATAATGCCATATTACTTTAAAAGTATTTACATGAAGTCTAATGAGCTCTACAAAAAACATTGTCACTTATATTTCATATCATATGGTATGCATTAAGCATAATTTACATAGAAGTCTTTTATTGAGCTCAAACAATGTATTATTTCAGTGGCATGTTCTTTGCTTCTTTACAGTCTCTGTAAATTCTGGTTGAAGTCTGAAGTTTCCAAATCATTAGATCATTAAAAATGTTTATTTAGAAAATACAATTTATTAATACAGACTCAGTGGATGATTTAAATGCTTCCACATGTTTCTTACTAGTTGCAGGCTGATCGAGAGCATTTACCTGTGAAGCCCGACACTGTGGGAAAGTTACGGACACACATAGATGCCATCATCTCAGCCTTGCCCGAGGACCTACAAGGCATACTGCTCAAAACAGGCATGACATGATGTTTGCCAGGATTTTCCAGCCCAAAAGGACTGCACCGTGAAGCATACCAACATTTCAACCAGACGCACAAAGGAGATCTCCTGGAGTAGAACACAGCTGTAAATGCTAGCTACAGGATGGAAAGACTATATCATGTAAACAGAGTTTTTTAATGCATTATTTTTAAAAATGGGTATCTGTGGTGGTTCCACTTTAATACAGAAACACCAAAAGGCATTTTTATATTTTTAATCATGTTCTAAAGTGCTCTTATGAGAGACCTGTGGGGCCATCAGTATAAGTGATTCCAAACTGCAATGCTGGCATTGCAGATATTTTTTTAAATTGGTGCTGTTTTGCCCAATCATGCTAAAACTCAGGGGGATATAAAAATAACATTCACACTGGCTATCTTCTTAAGAAGGAAAAGACTGAACTCTCTGACTGTAGTTAGAAGTAATTAATGCTTTTTGTAGTGCCTTCTGTTGTCCTACATGTTTCACAAAACCCAGCTGCTAGTCTTGAAGCTTTTTCTTATCTTGATTATGATACATAATTATATAAGGCATTCTTTTGTGTAATCATTGTTTTAAAATAATGCATTTCTTGCTTCCCATCATGTTTATTAGTAGTGGCATGGTATTTTTTTCCGGCTGTCATACAGGTTTCATTTCATTATTTTCTATACCATTTTCAAATTTAATCTTATCAGTTTCTCCAAAGGCAAGAAGGTATCTAGTATTAATTATGAAAGAGTTAATTTCCTCTTACCTTTTACTAATTGGGCCTATTTAAGTTAATAATCTTGAATTTTTTCAAAGACATTCTAATTATAAACCTCATAATCAGCTATTTTTTAAACTGAACTATTCTTATTTTAAAGGCATTCATAAACTTTTTATGTGATAGTCATTTGAGTGATTATAAGATTGGTTTTCAGCATTATTTGTTTGGTAGGGTTTTTTGCCCCCAAATAGTTCTTAGAACACTTTTCCTACTGTTGTTTGACATGGGAACTTTTGCCTGAATCACTGTTATAGCTAGTTTTTTGTTGTTTTTGTTTGTTTCTGTTTTGTTTATACTACCTTGCCAAAAATAGAAG
Organism: Hipposideros armiger; assembly: GCF_001890085.2. NCBI lineage: Eukaryota > Metazoa > Chordata > Mammalia > Chiroptera > Hipposideridae > Hipposideros > Hipposideros armiger. The sequence goes on from NW_017731537.1 coordinate 2,854,608, forward strand.
ATTGTGGTTTGGTTTACTCTACCAAAGTTGTTTAGTTTGTGTTTGAATAGGAGTGTCCTGCAGAAGCCACTATTTAAAATAGGCACACATGACATAGCACGTATGTAAATAGCTGTATCTTGAATTACCCTCTAAGTAACCAAATTTAGTTGTGTTTGTAAAAGAAATGGCTTTAGAAGCTATCTTTTCTTTTCTGTTAGTATAACTCTTAAGAGCACTCCAGACTCAAGAAAGACTCCTTGTGTTTGTAACTGTGGACTTATACCCAAATGTGCCCTTTTCTCATAGATACAGTCTCTTAAAGCATACCTCAAAGTCATAGAGAGAATATGGCATTTGAATGAAACCATTTGCCACGGATCGTAGGAGTTATTTTGTGAAACAACAGTTGTCCTTATGGAAAAGAGGCAACTACTTTTATATGCTAAAGTATTTCATATCTTTTTGGGAAACCTTATTTAGGTATAAATGGTCATCTTATTTTCAAAAAGGTGTATTTTAATAATCTTACAATTTATATGCAGTTTGTGTCCAGAATTTGAAAGTTGTTAGTGTCATATCAAAGATCTGTTAAATTATACCACTACAGGATATATCATTTCAAGTTTATTTTGCACAGCTAAAGAGTAGCAGAGGGTGCCAATTAGCATAATAATGGTATCTTCATATTTACTATGTTTAACTAAAACCTAACAGATATTGAAAACCTTATCATGCTTATCTGGTTTATGAATTTCAAATTATGTAGTTGAAAAAAATAACTTAAAATTACAATGGGAACCTGAGAAAGACTGATTAGTAACTTGATTTTCAGAGTTATCCTCTTTTTTTTGTTTGTTTGTTTTTTTGGTGAGGAGACCTTGTTAAGATCTAAAACCTGCCATTTGATGTTTATCTCCACCAGCATCAGAAGGAATCACTGCTTTCAGGGTGTTATGTAATGCCTAGTGCCTTCTGTTTTGAATGAAAAAGAGATTTTGTGAAGGCATTTATGGTCATTACCAAAAACTGAATTAAAAGGCCTTTGAATTTAAAGCACTTGAATATGTTGTGTTATTTCTGAGTAAGGTTGGAATGCTTGAATATATGCACAGTAAATGAAACTTGTGCATTATGGGATTCCTTTTACTTCCTAACTTATGTTTTAAAATTCAAATGAAAACCTTCTGTTTACTTCACTATGAACAGGTGTAGTCCAGTTTACTAATAAAAGACGGATCAATTAAGTGATTTCAAATTCTTCCTAGCAATGTACTGATGAAAATTTTTTAGCTTAATAATCTAGATATTGTTAGATTTTCCTTTGTTTGCTGCCTTTTCTTTTTTAACCTTAAATCTCAAATTAGTTATTTTTTTTAAGATTTTTTTTTTTAATTGGGGAATTGGGGGATGGGAACAGCGCTGGGGAATTGGGGGAAGGGGAACAGACAAGTTGCTGTCCTTTTGTTCTTCAGTCTAGTTGTGGAGGATGTTGCTTCACTGGCCCAAGTTGGTACCATCATTGTGCTCTTCCTGGGCGAGGCAGATTAGTCGCCGGCTTCTGGACAGCCGCTCACGCTGGCTGCTGGCTACACACGGTAGCCCATGGCAACCCACTGCAGCAGTGGCTGCAGCCTATGCCGTCGCTGGAGACTCAAGGCAACCCAGCTCCAGGTTGAGCTGTTGTTTAGCATCTTAGCTGTAGAGGGCAGTGTTACTAGCCCTCATATGTGGGATCCGAACCGGGGCCCTCTGACGTCCCAAGCCCAGCTCTTAACCACCACGCCACTCGGCCGGCCCTCAAATTACTTTTATTTCTTCCTTTTCCTTTCTAAAAGTAGCAAGTATATGACACTATTCTTTGGATTTTAATTTATTTATTAATAATAAAATATATTGGGGGCCAGCCGAGTGGCTCAGTTGGTTAAGAGCTCGCTTGGGAGCGCCAGCTCTGAGCAGCGGGGCCGCGGTTCGTATTCCACATTAAGGGCCAGTGACGCTGCGCCCTCTACAGCTAAGATGATGAACAACAGCTCGACCTGGAGCTGGGCTGCTGTGAGCTACATGAGTGGCTGGCAGCCAGCGAGAGCTGCTGTGAGCCGCAGTGAGCAGCTGACCAATGACCAGCGACCGATTGCCTCACCTGGGAAGAGCACAATGATCATACCAACATGGGCCAGTGAAGTGATGTCCTCCACAACTAGACTGAAGAACAAAACAGCAATTTGTCTACCTGTCTGTTCCCCTTCCTCGATTCCCCAATGCTGTTCCCCTCTCCCAATTCCCCAATAAAATCTTTAAAAATAATAATAATAAAATATATTGGATGTTACTCCTTTTTGAAGTTACTTGGTAATGTACTTCAAAATATACTATAAAATATTCCAGTATATTTAAAAGAGATGCCATTAAAAATTGTTTTTATTTCCACTTGTTCATAACTTAATTCATTTGTGTTATACACCTGAATTTTATTAACTTTCTCCTTTTAGCATAATTTGAGGAAAAATTTAATTACCAACTTTCAAATATTAGTCCTCTAAAAAGAGACAGTTGAAGAAGATAAAAAAACTTCTCTAATTATGGATACATTTTATTTAAATAAAATTTATTAACTCAATAATGACTAAAATTATCATCAGTAATTTGATATCCTTTCATATATGTAAGATGTAATACTTATATGTCATCTACAATTTGGTTGAATTGTAATATTTATTAATCAAATAGAAATTAGCATTTGTTAATAAAACAGCTCCTAGAATTTTTTTCTAATTACACTTCCCTGTTTGTTTTGAAATAAAGCTATTTGATACAAGATACAGAATCATGATTCCTAAAATTTAACCAATTTTTAGAACAGCAAGTGTTAAGTTTATAATTGATTTATGATATTTATTTTGCATTTATAACATTGCCTATCTCACAATGCACAAATGTTGAGGAAAAAAAAAGATGGCAGTAGAATTCTGCTATATCCTATTTTCCAGTGTTACTTCTTCACTTTTGAACACCAGCCTTTCTCTGCTACCCAGTACTTAAATGCCACACTATTACTTGAATGCCTTTCTTCAAATTAAGATTTTTATTGTCTAATCATCATAGGTATCATTGTGTTTTACTAGCATCATCACTAGGGTTGGGTTCTTACGTTTATTTTTGCCTTCCCTTTGTCATCATCATACCATTTCTAGTACTTAGCCATGAGAAAGCAAAACTTCATGGATTTTCATCTTTTTTACTGTTCCTTATGTTTTTTCCTATCAACTAGTATGAATACATTGTAGTGCTTCCAGATTGATTGAGATACTTTTGAAAAATAGTAACTTTATATTCCAGAGTTGTCATACTTGCTATTAAGTGAATACATTTTTAGACTTCAGTAGGAAACTATTGAAATGATTGATTTTGAGCTAAAGAAATGGGTAAATATTTTTATATCCAGAGGCTCTGGTGGTAGAACCCAGCAATTTGTTTTAAAAAACCAGCTTTATTGAAGTATAATTGACATACAATAAACTGAACATACTCAAAGTGCACAATTTGATAAGTTTTGACATTTGAATACACCCATAAAACCATCACTACAGTCAAGATCGGAGTATATCTGTAACTGCCCCCCAGTTCCCTTATGCTCCTTTGTACTCCTTCCTGTCCCTCCAAACAACCACTGATCTGTGTTCCGTCACTACCAAATGGAGCTTTACTCAACAGGCCATCAACAATACAAAACAGCTTACTTTTTGAAATTGCAGATTTTCAACCCCATCCTGCAGAATGCATCAGTTGGAAAAAGCAACTACTGAATGTGTAGGATGGCACTATTAGGAAAAAAAGATTAAATGTTTGTTCTGGCAATGGGTTTGATTTCTTCCTTAATTTATCATTGTGAATTTATAAAATGTAGCAAAGCAAAAGCAAAAATTGGAATATCTGAGCTAGTGATCAGTGAGGGAAAGAAACAAGGGATTTAAATATTTCTTTTTTAAAAAACTCACGTTTCCAGTTTTCTCCATTACAGACAATGCTGTAATGAACATTGTTTGAACTTCTTACAAGTACCACATAGCAAACTTGAGGAAAATTTTCATTACCGTAAATTCCTAGAAGTGGAATTTTTGGATCAAAGAGTATGTATGTTTTACAATTTGAAAGATCAGTTAAATAAGTTATCTTACAATGTAATGCAGTCCTTAAAAAGAATGAGTTAAATCTGTAAGTACTGATATTGTTAAATGTCCACAGTATGTTATTAAATGAAAAAAGGAGTTACTTCGCACTGTAAGATCCCATTAACATTTACAGATGTTATAATAATATTTGAGAGAGGAAAAAAGCTGCAAGAATGTATGTCAAACTGTGGTTAACTCATTAAATTTAAAGATTATTTTTTAAATTATGTAAGTAGTGCATGGATAAATTCATCTTGTAAAAGTAAATCAATACAGATGCACAAATGCCTGTATTAAAATGTTTTATTCATAAAAGCCCCAAACTTGAAACAACCCAAAGCTCACCAAATGGTGAATGAATGAAGAAATAGTGATATGGAATACTATGGAATAAACAATGGAATACTAAGCAATAAGAAAGAACAAACTATTGATACACTCTATAACATGGATGAATCTCAAAATCATTATGCTAAGAGAAAGACACAAAATAGTACATACTATATGATTTCATTTATATGAAATTTTGGAACAGGCAAAGCTCTAGTGACAGCAGATCAAAGGTGGGCCAGAGGCAGGAGGTGAGGGAAGAAGATGACTACAAAGGAGTATGAGGGAACCTTTTGGGGTAATAGAAATGATTGATAGTATGATTATGGTATTGGCTACACTATTATATACATTGTTAAAATTTATCAAATTGTACACTTAAAACTGGTGAATTTTATTGCATGTACATTATATCTTAAAGCAGATTTAAAAAAAAATTTTAATTCTTTCCCCTCCCCCCT
>NW_017731537.1:2861554-2916005 GCF_001890085.2 Hipposideros armiger
TCAGCCCATCGCAAGTGCCACTACCGCCATGGGCCTCACCATCTCCTCCCTCTTCTCCCGCCTCTTCGGCAAGAAGCAGATGCGCATTTTGATGGGTGAGTGAGCGACCGAGAGTCGAATCCCGGCCCCAGTGGGGATCAGGAAAGGCCAGGTCTCGATGCTTGGGGCGGGCTCGGGGCCTGTTTTTTCCTTCGCCCGCTGTGGTGGGGGAGGGGCGGCGGCTGGGGGGTCGGGAGGAATTCTTAAGGGGGAACAATGGGACGAAGGGTTTGTAGTCGACCCAGACCTGTCCTAGAAGCTGGGCAGCGGCGTGGGCAAGTTTTCTTCTTGCGTTTGGCTTTCTCTCCTTGATCTTATTGGAAGCCCGACAAGATTGGGCGCAGATGTGGGGGAAGCGAACTCTCGGATCTCGCAGAGGCCAGAAGACTGGCGAGGCCCATTCTGAGAGTGCAGTCTGACTCCCCTCTTCCCTGGGTGTGGGCAGCGGTCAGGAGGGAGGCAGAGCGACGCCAACCTTCCTCCTCCCCCTGCCCTCCCGTGTACACACTCTGCACACTTCAGTGGTATGTGAGTGAGCGGTCGCCGAGAGCCCGGAGCCGGCCGGGGGAGGAAGTGACCAGGCCCAGTGCGGTGGCAAAAGAGCGAGCGCTCAAGGTTTCAGGAGTCCGGAGTCCTCAGCGCTCACTTAGCTAAACTTTGCTTCGCACTGCATTCCTCTTATTTTTTTTCTTAACCTTTTCCTTGTTAATATCCCTGGAAACTGGGTTTTTCATGAATATGTTTCTTCTTTTGGCCACTCTGAAACACTAAATGTACAGCGGGTGCCAAAAAAATACATACGTACACATTTTAAGAAAGGAAAAAAACTATTAAAATTGTGATACTCAATATACATATACCGATAACAAAAGATGAATACAAGTTATGTATTTTTTTGACAGCGCCGGTATTTGGTTCTTTCTCTCTGGTTTTCAAACTCATTTTTTTATTGGAAATTTTATTAGGCCAGTTGGCTAAGGTTTGATGAAAGAAGCATTTGGAAACTAATTTTTTTTAAAAGCCCATAACAAATTTCCAGCAACTGAACATGACGCTTAATTTTAGGGTAGCCTTGTTAATAATTACAAAGGTGTTCTTTTTAGTTCTTTTGAAAAACAGGCTTTTAAAAAATCGCTTTTCAGGGTCTAATTTTTTAACTCAGCTGAGGGAGAAGGGCCTTGTCACTTTGGTGGTGTAAGCAACCCCTCCCCCGTAGTACTGGGAGTAGTCTCTGCCATCAGCTAAGTCTTACAGGCCTGAATAATGCTAAAAGGAGCCCCTCTAACTTTAAACATTGAAACTTGTTGGTTCATTAGGTTGTTTTCTAGAGAGTGGAGGGGGTGAAGGTTTTATTTTCGAGTTCTGTTACCATTGAAAGTTTGCCAAAACAAGGTTCAGTAATATTTCAAGGTGTATGAAAATTAAGGGTATACACATTTGGGTTTTTTTTTTTACTTTCCTGTTATTCCAGCTTCTTCACAGTTCATGAAACAATTGCTAATGATTAATTTACAAAGATAAATGAAAATATTTTTCCTATCAAAGTTTCTCAGATTTCATTTATGAAGAAGAATTCTAAGAGGACAAGCATATTATTTAAGCTTTAAAAGTCGCCGAAAATTGGCAGTCTAAGAAAGGATCCAAAGTCAATGGGAGGACTTTGGACTGTGATAATGAATTTTCAGCCTGTTCCTTAAAGAGATCTACTAATACGTCCTTGTGTGCTGAAAATGCACAATGGTTGGTTCATTTACCAAAGATTTATTGGAAATGAATTGCTGGTTTTCATTTCCATAGTCACTCGTGATGGCTAAAAATTTCAGAGGGAGAAGAAAGGTGGAATTATGCTGTAAGTACTTTCCTGTACTAGGGGAGCGTTTCTCATTTTAGCCCCCAAAATGATGGAAAGACAATGGAAAAAGAAAAATATTTATTTAACTTTGTGCATGGGATAGAAGTCATGATTTGGAATTATTCATTTTATGTTAAATGTTTTATTACTCAGGATTGCTATCCTTTTTTCTAAAAAGATTTTATTGAGGAATTGGGGAAGGGGAACAGCCAAGTTTTTGTCCTTCAGTCTTAGTTGTGGAGGGAGTAACTAGCTCAGCTCCAAGTCCAGTCTTCATCCAGCAGCCCATGGGCACCTCTCAGCTGCTCAGCTCAAGGTGCTGTGTTCAATCTTAGTTGCAGGTGGGCGTAGCCCACCGTCCCATGTGGGGAGTTGAACTGGCAACCTTGTTGTTAGGAGCAGGTGCTCTCACCAGTTGAGCCATCTTGCCACCTGTTGGCAGCTTAGCAGCTTAGCTCAGTGGCCCATGTGGGAATCGAATCGCGACCCTGTTGCTCAAAGCTCTCGCTCTTAATCAACGGAGCCACTCGGCTGGCCCAGGATTGCTATTTCTTGTTTTGCATTTTTATTTCAGGATAATAAGTTTTTCTTGATTAAAAATACTTCAGTCACAAGGTCAACTTTTATGGTAATTCATCAAATGAAGTAAACCATATGAAGGATGTGTACACGGATAGGGAAAGAGGTGATTTGGAAGTTTGATAGTTACATTTTTTTTTTTTGTCCAGCTTTATTAGTAACAACATAGATAATAAATAGATCACTCTTAAGGTGTCTGCTCCATCGAAGTATTAGAATTACTAGTTAATGATTGGTTTTTCCATATTAATGTTTTGTGGCAAGCATGTGTGCTTTCTTTTCTTTTAAAAGGCTTAGATAAAAATTCATGCCTTCTTGAGTCAGTGACTTCAGATTTTACCATCATAACATGTTATTGAAAGAGCAGTTAGCTAATGAATCTGGTTTGCCAAATTACTGTGGAGAAGTTTTAAATTTTATTTCTACACCCACTCTTTCAGAAGTTCAAGGAATTTAAAAAGGTGTTTGAAGTTACAGCTTGTTAACTAATTTAAAAAATTTTTAAATATCAGATTTAAAGTCATTTAAACTATACATTGACAAAGATTGTGTAGTTCTTTTTTAAAGGAGAAATCACTCGTGACATTATTTATTGAGCTTAAATTCAGTTTCCACCTTATATTTCTCATGTAGCCCTGCATTATTTGAATTTTAATTTTAAGCATGATCTCCATGTCTTTATCTGTGATAAGATGTAATTTTGATAAGTGACTCCCCAGATTGTGTTTATATCTGAAAGTTCTAATGTGTTCTATAAAGGAATTATGAATTCTACTCTTTGAACTTGTAAATTCCTGCCTGTTGAAAAGCTGGAAAAGTGTTACTTTATAAAAGATTGCTAATACCAGTAAAGTTCTGCCTTCCTTGCCTTTATACATGACTGGTTTTTCCGGAACTATAGAGGTTCAGGAGGAAGGATTCTCTGTTGGCCAATTTGAAAAATATCGCCAATATATTAAGTGAGTCTTCAAGCTAAACAGTGATGTTTCATGCTTTTTCCCCTAGCATATTTTATAAATACAGTTATTTTGTAATTTTTTTTCAAAGGCAGTATTGTAACTTTATTCTACAGTCAGCAGTTAGTTCTTATCTACATTAACTGTTTGTAGATTTTTGAATGTGGTGACAGGTATGTAGGTAACTAACGTATAGAGCTTATATGGTGACTCATTACACTTTCTAGACAGCTGCACCTGGATGCGGTATGGGACTTTCCTTATTCCTTTGGCCCAGACGGCTTTGTCAGTGTGCACATCTGGGGTTCCCATCTCCATGGCAAATTTCCCGATCTCTCTGAGTGCCCAAGAGGCACGCTTCTTGAAACCCACTCCATTTATGCACTTGTGAATGTTGATGGTGTGTTCTCTGGTCATTATCTTGTTCATGGTAGAATGGCCCTTTTTCTTCTTGCCACCCTTCTTTGTGGGAGCCATCCTGCCAGCCCAAATTGGAAAGAAACTATAATTTTTTTTTTTAAAACATACTTTTTAAATTTTTTTAAATTGGGGAATTGGAGGGGAACAGTGTTGGGGAATTGGAGAGGGGGACCAGCCAAGTTGTTGTTCTTCATTCTTCGTTGTGTAGGACGCCAGTCGCCATCAGGCTGCCTGTTGGCAGCTTGTGGTCTCTTAAGCTCAAGGTGCTGTGTTACAATCTTAGTTGCGGGTGGGCATAGCCACCATTCCATGCGCGATTCCAACTGGCAGTCTTGTTGTTAAGAGCTCATGCTCTATCCACTGAGCCGTCTTGTGGCAGCTCAGCTCAAGGTATCGAGTTCAGTTTTAGTTGAGGGATGGCGTAGCCCACCATTGAACAGGCAGTTTGTTGTTAGGGGCACGTGGTATTACCATCTGAGCCATCCTGCCACCTGTTGTCAGCTCAGTGGCAGCTCAGCTCAGGCGCAGCGTCACTGGCCTATGTGGGAATCGAAGCAGCGGCCCTGTTGCTCAGAGCTCGCACTCCTAAGCTAGTAACTCTTAACCAACTGAGCCACGCAGTCAGCCCACTATTTTGTAATTTTTAAGTTTTGTCCTGATCTAAAAATACGTCCTTTTTGTTAAATTTAGAAAATATGATAAAGAATAAAGAATTACCTGTAATTCCACCATTATTATTTATTATAGTTACTCTAACCTTTTAAGAGGAGGTTTTTGTTTCTCTAAAATTGTAGTGATATAGATAAGAGTTTTGCGTTCTCTTTGATTTAGCTTATTAGCATTTTCTCAGGTCATTAGTTGAAAACAGAATTGCCAGCCTTTAAAGAAAAGGCCCTTCCGAGTAGTTACGTAATATAGGGAAACAACAGAAATGGCAAAATCTTCAGTTTCATGCCACTAGAAGTTGATAGCCATTCATCCTTACATGCACCCTCTTGCGTTATTACACAGTATGGCTATCAGAGACCTTGGTAACTTGCTGCCAGTTAACACATTGATCAAAGTGCAGATATTTCTGATCTGTTGGATAGAAGCAAAACCTAAGCTCATTATGATGTAGCTTTCATTTTGATGGTCAGACTTCTGAGGAATTAGATAAAATATTGAGAGTGTGTCCACTAGAAAAATCTGAAGGTAGGATGGTAGTATATAAATAGTATTTGAGAGTTCTGGCATCAGACCTAGGTTTGTTTGTTGTTTTAATGAAAAAAATTGAGATGCAATTCACATAACATGAAATTCATCCCTTTAAAGTAGTTTTAAGTATAGTCACAAAACTTTATAACCATCACCGCTGTCTTAATTATAGAACATTTTCATCAGCCCAGAAGGAAACCCCATACCCATAAACTGTCATAAACCCTCCAATTCTTCTTGCAGCCACTCATCTACTTTCTGTTTCTGTGGGTTTGTCTATTTAGGATATTTCATATGATGGAATCAGTCATATGATATGTGACCTTTAGTGTCTAGCTTCTTTCACTTAGCATAATGTTCCCAAGGTTTATCTATATTATGGCATGTATCAGTACTTCATTCCTTTTTATGGCTGAATAGTAATAATTCCATTGTATGGATGTACCACATTTTGTTTATCCATTCATCAGTTGATGGAAAGGCAGTGTGGTTGTTTCCACTTTTTGGCTATTATGAATAATACTGCTATGAACATTCATGAACAAATTTTTGTGTGGGTGTGTTTTCAATTTTCTTGGGTAAATAAATACCTAGGAATGGAATTGTTAGGTCATATATTAACTATGTTTAACATTTTGGGGAACTGACAGCCTATTTTCCAAAGCAGCTACACCATTACACCATTTTACATTCCCACCAGCTATGAATGAGGGATTTAATTTCTCCACAAGACCTAGGGTTTGAATACTTGTTTTGCTACTCCGGTGATTCTGAGGACATTTCTGAATCTCAGTTGCTGCATCTGAAAAATAGAGGGTTATTTATTGTGAGGATTAAATTACAAAAAATGTATGGAATCACCTAGTATTGTGGTTGGACTACAGTTAGCTTTCAATTTTAAATTATTATGAAGTTGCATTTTAAGCTTTCTTGTAGAAAATTTGAAAGGCAAAGGAAAACATGAAGAAGAAAACTAGCATATCTGAAATTTTATGCACCTGAACATATACTTTTTTCTTCCCAGTCTTTTTCTTTTCTGCATTTGTTTTTTTTTCTCTAAGTTGGAACCTAGCTTAATTTAAAATATAAGTATTTCTTTCTGCCATAATTTGGTAAACATACTTTTTAATGACTGGCAAAGATTTTGGGGGTAGTTTCGCTGCTAACAGTTTGGTCAAAGTGTAGGTCCAGTTGAGGGGAACAAGTAATTCTAGTATATCTTTCAATACAGTGAGTTGTTTATAGGGTTGGAAGGGAGGGAGGACATTACTGGACTGTACAGATTAGAGTCTTATCTTGGCTAGTTGAGAACTGGTTATAGTTTCATTTTGTGGAGAAGTCTCATTGCTAAATGTTGCAACATTAAGGAAATACAAACTTAAGAAATGACTAAAGTAGCACAAAATTGTTAGATCAACATGTTTTTGAGTAAAGAACTATAGGAACAACGATAGAAAAACCTTTAAAAAAACCTTCTGGTTTGCATTTATACAGCACTGTCATTTTGGGCACAACTCAAAAGATTTCTTTGATTTTAGAACCTTCTATGTGGCTGCGAGTCGTTTAACTGTTGTCTTAAAATTTTTATTTCATAAATAACTTGTAGATGGTTAAAAACCCTATAGTTGCATTATTTTGTTTTAAAAATAAGTCTATAAAATATATTCAAGACTCTTAAGCAGTAATCCTCCTGACAGATGCATCAGAAACTGTAACCAGCCCAACATTTTCATAAAGGAAATGACTACTTTGGAAATTTGTTCTTTTAAAATAAGTAACATGTTTATTGTGTGAAAACAATCTAACAATATAGAAGTAGAATATTAATTATACAAAGCTGCAGGTATAAAACTTAATTGTAATTTAAAATAGTTACATAATCATAATTTGTCCTGGATTTCTTCCATTCCTTGTCAATATTTTTGGATTTACACTGTTTTTAAATAGTGGTATGAGGTCCAGTTGGACCTTCAGTGAAGACTGGCATTCTCAAAGTCTAACTCAAGTGTTTTTTCTAATCAACGTTTCAGTTTCAATTCTTCTGACTTGGGCTTAATCATATTTGGACTTAAAGGGGACTTTTGCTTTATTTTAAAATTTGATCAAAATCACCTGAGGAGGATTTATGTTCTCCTTTTCAAACAATGAAACTATATTTCCCTGTTTTCTGTATTTTTGCTGAAGATGCCAAACTCTAAGATATAGCTACTTTTCTTTCTTTGTGTATTTTTTAGAATTATGTTTTCTGATCTTTTTGATACTATTCCATACTCAAAAAATAAAACACTTCTGGTAATAGTTGGGTTTTCTTATGCCCATGAGTGAGGGCTTGGAGTGGGCACAGCAGGCAGCTCACTCTAAGTATGTCATAGTATTTTGGAAAGATTAAATCTGTATGCCAGTATGAAGTAGAGAACAAAGTTTGATTAGAGGACACAGGAATAAGAAGGCATAAGATGCCCTAGTTTCCAGAGAGATCTTAAAACTACCCTTTATAAGGTATAGAGCAGAAAAGGTTGTCTGTTATATGAGTAGGAATCTGAATTGCCTGTAGCCTTTAGTTCTTTTTTGAACTAACTGATAAAAGTTAAACTTATTTGCATAGGAATTGTATTAGATAAGTGATGTGATTTCTTTTTTACTTAATAACATTGGTTTTGTGTGCTATGTCTTGCTTTGATACAAATATTAAAAAAGCGTCCTTGCTAAGCAGTACTCAGTTGAATTTCAAAATCTGACAGTGGAAAATCTAGGTGGCTAAATGGGATGTCCTTAGAACAATTATACATTCAATAAGGTTATTAGATACCGACTTTCTATTTATGAAGTCATTGACAAACAATGAATAGTCTTGGACAAATATGTAGGTTATGAAAGATTCATACTTTAAGTAAGCATTTAATTTGCTCTTCACTATTACTGTAATAAAGTGGTAAAGCCTCTTCTAGTATTGTCTCCCCGCTTCCGAAACAAGCACATTCCCTCATACTTGTATCTGCCTCAAAGGAATCATGTTAAGAATTTAGACATACGTAACTTATATTGGAGATGAATATGATAGGGTCGTTTTTACAACCTCAATTAACCAATCTTTTCTCATTTCTGCACATTTGATGTTGAAATGGATTTAGGTAGGGGTAAAATTGGCCTTATCTTCTTTATCATTTTAGGAGACCAAGGCAGTTTTTTCCCCTAGCATCGAGCGAGAACTTTTACCCCAAATTTGTTCTTTATATAAAAGGAAGTTGAATTTATGAATCTTAAAGTTAATTCGTTAATGCACTTGTTCTTATATGTTCTCTGATTCAACTTCTAATTTGTGTTTTTAAAAATGATAGTAGTTCATAAAATTAATAAGGACTTGAGTTGGAAGAGATTGTAGATTATCTGATCCAGTCCACTTATTTTATAGCTAATTCCTGTGGCCTCAGTTTCCTAAAGTGACTTGTTTAAAGGTACTTGACTAGATTATGGCAAAGCAAATCTAAAGATTAGAGCTTGAGTCAGCTAATTACTCTTTTCTTTTCACTACTACATGCTAACTCTCTAGGTCTAGAAAGATGAAAAGCCTTTATGTAGAAGTTGTTGCCTTTGGGAATCAGAAATGAGGTAATTTCATTTCTAACTCATTTTGTGTGACCAGTTAACTTTAGCTTTCAAACTATAAATTTGTTGTAAAATTATTTCGTAATGTGTGTTTTTGGTCTAGATTTAAAATCTGTGATGTCTTTTTCTAGTTGGATTGGATGCTGCTGGCAAGACGACCATTCTGTATAAACTGAAGTTAGGAGAGATAGTCACCACCATTCCTACCATTGGTAAGAAAGTTTACAGATGACTTTAATTTAAATCATAATAATATAAAGTGGAATAGAATACAGTTTAATTTTGAAGTTAACCTTTTTTTAAAGACTCCAGTGTTTTAGAGCAGTTTTGGGCCCAGAAAAATTGAGAATTTTCCCATATAGCCACTGCATCCACACATGCATACCTTCCCCCATTGTCAACATCACTCATTAGAGTGGTATATTTGTTACAATTGATGAACCTATGTTTTCACATCATAATCACCCAAAGTCCATAGTTTACCTTAGGGTTCATTTTTAGTGTTATACATTCTATGGTTTTGGATAAATGTGCAGTAACATGTATCCATCATTATAACTTTTAGATTTTTAAATTTGTTGATTATCTATAGGACTTTAAAAAAGCAATTCTGAGAGAATTCCACAATTAAGGGATTTATTTTCTTAATGATATTGTGTACAACGGAATTTTTTTTTCTTTGTAGGTTTTAATGTGGAAACAGTAGAATATAAGAACATTTGTTTTACAGTATGGGATGTTGGTGGTCAAGACAAAATAAGGCCTCTCTGGAGGCATTACTTCCAAAATACACAGGTAAGGAATGCTATACATTTTTAGAACTTTTCTTTATACATTTCATGCTCTAAAGTATATGTAAATATCTACTGTTTAACTGGCTGTTGGTATTTACTACATGAGTTGACATTCTTCTTATCACTACTTCCATATTCTTCAGTGGACTATCACTCATGCCTTTGAAGGCTAAGTTACCGAGGATGGAAGAGTTACATAGCTATCATAGTAATATTTTTGAAGATTGGCTGGGGGTGAGGGTCGGGGGTGGTTCTCAAGATTGAATTAGATGTCTCATCAGTAGTTTTGTTGGTTTCATACTTAGTTTAGAAAGTACGGTCTGTATAACAGTTTTAATGGGTCTAAGACCATTGTCTTTCATTTAGCTCAGTTAATTATTTACTTTATTAGAATACATTATAAAAATATAAAGGTAGATCTGCTCTGTTGATTTATAAGATACTTCTATATTTTCATGTAGTATGTATAATACTGGCACGGAAGAGACATTAGTGATCCTGTAGAGCAGAAGTTCTCAATTTGGCTGTACATTAGAATCACTTGGGGAGCTTTAAACAACCCCAAATCCTAACCATAACCCCAGACCATTTGAATCAGTCTGTGGGAATATGCACTAGGCATCAGTAGTGCTTCTTAAACTTTAATGTGCCCATTAATTACTTGGGTATTTGTTAAAATACAGACCAATTCAGTAGGGCCGTGCTGAGTAAGGCCTGAGATTTCTAGCAAGTTCTCAGGTGATGGTGCTGATGCTGCTGGTTTTGGGACCTTACTTTGAGGGGCAAGGCTCAAGTAGAGTTTTTCAACCACAGCACTGTTGACATTTTGGGCTGAATAATTCTTTGTGATTGGGTGAGGAGAGGGCTTTCTTTTACATTGTAAGATGTTTAGCAGCCTATTAGGTGCCAACAGAAACACCCTCTTTCCCTCCAACTCAGATGCATCAACCAAAAATGTCTCCACGTATTGCATAATATCCCCTGGGGACAAAATTGCTTCCTCCTGAGAACCAGGGCTCTCAAGTATTACTCTTGGTCTTACTCTTGTATGTGAGTAAACTGAAACTTAGAATGACTTACAGAAGACTGGAATGCTGGTTCTTGTTCTGCATTTCTGTTTAATCTGGTTTCAACTCTATTATGTTTTCCAAAGTAATGTGTGATCTTATAAGCACTTCATGTATTTAAGATTTTATTTTATTTTTTAAGATTTTATTGGGGAATTGGGGGAGGGGAAAAGCGCTGGAGAATCGGGGGAAGGGGAACAGACAAGTTGCTGTCCTTTTTTTGTTCTTCAATCTAGTTGTGGAAGACATTGCTTCAATGGCCCATGTTGGTGTAATCATTGAGCTCTTCCTGGATGAGGCAGATCGGTTGCCGGCCTCTGGACGGCCGCTCACAGTGGCTCTTGGCAGCTCATACCGGCTGCTGGCCGCTCACGGTAGCTTACGGCAGCCCACTGCAGCCTATGCCATCGCTGATGACTCACGGCAGCCCAACTCTAGGTTGAGCTGTTGTTCACCATCTTAGCTGTAGAGGGCAATGTCACTGGCCCTCATGTGGAATCCGAACTTGGGCTCTGCTACTCAGAGCTGGCATCCCAAGCCAACTCTTAACCAACGCACCACTCAGTCAGCCCATGTGTTTAAGATTTGCAGATGCAGATATATGTCAGTCATTCTTGGTCTCCAGCTCTTGCAACATTGTATAGTAAGTGAGGTGTATTGCCACCAGGTGGCAGTAAATATCCTAGGTGAGTGGCTGGAACAACCAGGTTTAAGTATGTGTCATGTTAAGTAAGTGGCATGTTTTTTTATTTAAAAATTAGAATGTTTCTGTTCATTAGCATAGCTGTTGTTAAGGATTTTTTTATATTAGTCACATTCTTTAAAAAACTTAACGGAAATTTTCAAATACACACAAAAGAACAGAATAGCATAATAAACTCCCACATATCTATTTCCCAACTTCATTTATTAGGATATGGCTAATATTGTTTAATTGATACTCCTCTCTAATGTACTTCACTTTTTGTGTTATTTTAAAGTAAGTCGTAGGCATTTCATTTAGGGAATATGCTTTTGAAGCAAAAATAGGTATGAAGTAAAACTTTGCTAACCCTAGTTTTAATTCTTAACCAAGAGCAACCTTGGTCTTATCCCTAGATTTGTTTAGAACACTTTCTAATTTACTTTGAGTTCTTAACTCAAGATTTGGCAGATTCCTGGCCTCTTTGGATCACCTTAGAATCATAAGTCCAAGTACTTCTTCCTAGGGAGTTCATACCTGCTGGAGAAAGCTGTGTGTATTACCTGATATAATCACATCTCAACTCTGACAGCTAGCTTTCTCAGTATACCTGACCAGTTCTTTTAGCTATAAAATTTAAATAAACTAATTATTCGAATCATTTAACCATTTTTCTAACTTATGTTAATTTGGGATCACAGTATTTATTGTATAGTAAATTCATCTTCATTAGTTAATTCAAATTATTTTGCTCCAAATGACTAAGTAAATATTTGTCCATTTAAGTAACTTTTTCTTATAGAAGCCATGCTTATTTTTAGAATCCTAGCTTTTCTATACTCTTGATTCTAGGCTATCCAAGGAAGTGAATGACTTAGAATTTATTCCTAAAATAATTCTCCCTCTCAGTAACACACATTTGGGAAAGAGTGCATTACTTACATTTTAAAACAGAATAAAAATGGATTGTTAGTACAAAAAAAATTAGATTCCTTTTATAGAGTAGAGGGATAGATTCTAAAAAGAAGGAATAGTTTTGGGAATAGGAGGAAAAAGAGGAGACAACATTAAATGCTTGTGCAAGGGTGATGCTAGATTCTTTCATACCTCTATGATTACATTTAGTTTTTAATAGGCTTATAAAGTTGGTGGTATTGTTCTATAGAAGAGGAGGCATGTTCAAGGATTAAGTAATTTATATAACTAATAGGAAGCGCTGAGATTTGCATTGGGGTATCTTTTTACTGCTGTACTGGCTCATAGTACCAGTAACCTTTTTACAAAGATTAGAATGTTTAGAATGATGTTTTCCAACAAAGATAAAGGAAATGGGTTTGAAATTTGCTAGATCAAAAGGCAGTTGTTGGGCCAGCCTAGTGGCACGTTGGTTAAGAACTGGCTTTGGACACCAGAGGGCCCCCATTCGGATCCCACATATGAGGGCCAGTGACGCTGCCCTCTACAGCTAAGATGCTGAACAACAGCTCTACCTGGAGCTGGGCTGCCTTGAGTTGCCGGCGATGGCGTAGGCTGCAGCCCCTGCTGCAATGGGTAACCATGTGTAGCCAGCAGCCAGCGTGAGCGGCCCTCAAGTCGCTGTGAGGGGCCGTCCAGAAGCCGGCGACTGATCTGCCTCGCCCGGGAAGAGCGCAATGATGATGCCAACTTGGGCCAGTGAAGCAACATCCTCCACAACTAGACTGAAGAACAAAAAGACAGCAACTTGTCTGTTCCTCTTCCCCCAATTCCCCAATAAAAATAAAAAAAATAAAATAAAACAGGCAGTTGTTATTTAGAGACCATCACCTACAATGCATATTAGGTACCCTGGCAAACTCAGTGCTGTTTTAATACTGAGGGATAAATGTAAAATGATGTAGCCTTTTGCCATCAGTGGATTTAGTCATTATGTAAATAATAGTACAGGACAATTGGTGATAAAAATGACAATGATCAAGAATACTTTCACAGTCAGGGTTGTGGGTAGAATATTCAAAGTAATCACTTTAGTATTAATAGGAAAAGATTTTAATAAAGCTATAAAATTAATCTGCCATCTCTCCAATTGAGAAATTTATTATACTTCCCCATTTGAAAGTTTTTAGAAAAGTTTTAATTTAACAAATTGCTTCCCAATTCCATTTCTTTTGCAGTAGAGAATTCTAATATTTGTGAATATCTTTAAGAATGGTTACTACCTTTTTGTTAAGAATTTCTTACTTGATCAAGTCAACTTTGAGTTTTTCTTGATAGTATTTTGCTTAAGACTCCCTTACCGATTCTGGAGTTGGCAGGCAGTGTTCTGGAACAACGCTAACTTTTCCTGATGAAGCATGTAAAAACTACTGTAGTGTGCCTCTTCTCCCTCTTTTTTTTTTTTTAGCACTTTGTGCCTTCCTTTGAATAAGCTAGTTAAGTTAGTAAATTCATGAATCTTGAGGATCCATTGGCTTATTTTTTTTCTTTTGTCCCCACTTTGTGGCCATTTTGTTACTACACTTACCTGCACTTAAACATGTGAGGGCATAGGGAAGAGGGGAACGGAACAAAATTTATTCTTAGCGTAGTTGAGAAAAGTGATCATTTGGTTAAGAGTAAGATTTCTTTTGATTTGAAATAACATTTCAAATAATGAAGTCAGAAATAGTGCTTAAATTTGTTTTCATTATTTAGAGCCCTATTATTTGTTTAATAGAGGGACGTTTTCTTTCTAACATTTTTACCTTTTGATATGGTTTTGCAGCCTGTATTCATGTTTCATATTTAATGTGTCCTTTAATAAACTGTTATAATTTATTTAAACAATTTTTCCCCAGGGTCTTATTTTTGTGGTAGATAGCAACGATCGTGAAAGAATTCAAGAAGGAGCTGACGTGCTGCAGAACATGGTAAGAATGTTTTTAAAATTTATCATTTCCAAGATGTATTTTTCTGGGTGACAGTGCTGGTGGTAGTGGTTGGTACATCTTAACTGTGATTAGATTACTTACACAAATGAATTTTTTTAGAGCTAGAAAGAACCTTAAGGAACTGTCATCACAGGTTCTTAAGAATGCACATAAAAATCTCTTACCACAGAACAGTGGCTACTTCAGTAAGTTAGGGAAAAGGCCCAGCTTGTTTGAGAATGCTCCATGAGTGATTTTGATGCGTATCTCTGAGGATGTCTACATTAGTCCAATCCTTTATTTTATAGATATAAAATCTATAGTTTTGAAACTTTTGTGATGTAGAGATCCTGGTTCAAATCCGTTCCCAAGGTCATTGGGTTCACCTTTCCATATTATGCCTATAATGTATACTTTGAAATGTTTTGTAATAGTAAGCATGATAAAGAATTCCACCTGAAGGTAGTAGGATTTTGGTTGACAGTGGCATTTTGGCCTTGGCATGTATCAGACTAATATTTTCCTGTGTTCAGACTGCTAAAAATCCTGAGGGGTGGGGAGGGAGTGGGGGTGGAATTGCTGAGGAGCCTTGTCGTGGTTTCACACTTGTAGCCATAAAATATAATTCTAATTCATTGTTCCTAAGACTGGGATGTCGTTTATAAAATCATTGTGTCAGTATATGTGTAACTAACTTTTTTTTTCTAATTTGTTAAATATCACCCCTTCTGCTCTTTTTTTGTAAACAGCTTTATTGAGATAAAAGTCATATACCATAAACTTCACTTATTTACAGTGTATAAAGTCAGTGGTTTTTTGTGTTTTTTTTTTAAGATTTTTATTGGGGAATTCGGGGTTTGGGAACAGTGCTGGGGAATTGGGGGAAGGGGAACAGACAAGTTGCTGTCGTTTTGTTCTTCAGTCTAGTTGTGGAGGACGTTGCTTCACTGGCCCAAGTTGACACCATCATTGCGCTCTTCCCGGGCGAGGCAGATCAGTTGCTGGCTTCTGGACGGCCACTCACTGCGGCTGCTGGCCGCTCACGCTGGCTGCTGGCTACATACGGTAGCCCATGACAACCCACTGCCACAGGGGCTGCAGCCTACGCCGCCGTTGCCGGCGACTCAGGGCAGCCCAGCTCCAGGTTGAGCTGTCGTTCAGCATTTTAGCTGTGGAGGGCAGTGTCACTGGCCCTCATATGTGGGATCTGAACCGGGGCCCTCTGGCGTCCCAAGCCAGTTCTTAACCATCGCGCCACTCGGCCGGCCCAAGTCAGTGGTTTTTAGCATACAAAATTGTACAACCATTACCACCATCTAATTTTAGAACACTCTCATCACCCCATAAATAAATCCTAGAACTATTAGTATTCATTCCCCAGTACTTCATCCACTCCATCCCACATCCCCAAGTCCTGACAACCACTGATCTATTTTCCGACTCCATATACTTGCCTGTATTGGGCGTTGATATAAATGGAATCTTGCAATATGTGGTCTGTTGTTACTTTTTAAACTTTTTGTTACGTTTCACTTAGAATAAGTTTTCAAGGTTAGAGTGTAGCATGTATCAGTACTTCATTCCTACAGGCTTCTACTCTTGGAATTATTCTTGCATTTTTCATGATACTGCTAATGGTCCTTGTATTGTTGTCCTGTTGTCTGATCCATCTGTTTGGAAAGAATAAAAGTCCAAAAAGAATCATTATGTAAATGCTTTTACTACTAAGTACCATAAGATCCTGCCATAAATATTTATTGCCCTATGTGTTTCTTGTCCTTGTCAATCCTGATCTGCAGTGGGTGATCATGAAGGCTGCATGAATGATTTATGTTAATGGAGTACAGGATGATTGGCTTGAAAAAGTTTTCCTTTATTTGAAGGCATATGATAATTTCCTTGGGATTTAAAAAGTGAAGGATAGGAGATTTAAGTTGGAGTACCTGAACTTTATGTGGACAAATTGGGTTGCTGTTTAATAATGTATCTAATGTTTAATGAATAGTATGGGTAGAAAGACAGTGTTTTGTGTAGCTTGTTATAATAATTGGATACCAGTTTTGTAGTTGTTAATGTCTTAGCTTTTATTTCCAGCTTAAGGAAGATGAGTTGCAAGATGCAGTGTTGCTGCTTTTTGCAAACAAGCAGGATTTGCCAAATGCTATGGCCATCAGTGAAATGACAGAAAAATTAGGTCTTCAGTCTCTTCGTAACAGAACAGTAAGTATTTGGAGGTTCATATTAACCTCCTATTAGAATTACTAGGATAATTGTTTTAGCTAATATTCACTTTAAATATTTATTAACTAATTGTCCCCTTTGAACAAAGAAGCACGCTATTTTACAATAATAATATACTCTTACAGAAACATGAGGTTTTTAAGGTGTTATTTCATGCCTTTATAAATGTTGTGTTCAATTTTAAAGTATGCTGATATTGTCTCCATTTTTTAGCTTATAATATATATCCTTTAAGGATCCAAAGATTTAAGTATCTTTATTTTATTTTATTTTTGTTAACTTTATCCTCAAAATGTTTAGTATTGATAAAGATATGGAAGACTAGTGTATGAGAATTGTAATGTCTAAAGGTTATTGATATTTAAATTTTTATATCTTTTAAATAGCTCTGAAA
Organism: Hipposideros armiger; assembly: GCF_001890085.2. Taxonomy (NCBI): domain Eukaryota; kingdom Metazoa; phylum Chordata; class Mammalia; order Chiroptera; family Hipposideridae; genus Hipposideros; species Hipposideros armiger. The sequence continues at coordinate 2,878,270 of NW_017731537.1, forward strand.
TAAATATTTTGTAATTTGTCTTTTAGCAGCCATATTTTAGATGTTTGTACTGTTTGCATGGTAGCATCAAAAGTTTTATGATCTATAATTATGATATTAAATTTAAGTTTTGAATTTAAAATTGTGAGATATTTGCTCTCTAATAGCATATCACTTTATATGAGTGATTTAAATATTTGCAAAACACAGCATACTGTTTTTATATATAAAGATGATACCACAAACTAGTAGAGTGGCTGTGCTTTACAATAGTTTTTCATTAGCTTGTCAACAAGGCAGATATTGTGCTGTGGCAATAACTTGTGTAGACTGTTTGCGATGTTCCAGGCTGATTTAAATAGCATAAACTGCAAATAATACCAGTTCTCCATTGCTCTGAAGATACAAATTCATGCCTTTTCCCAGCCTTCTAGGTTATTGGGGTGTTTGATATTCAAATAATACTTGGTAGCATGGTATACTTGCAGTGGCCTTGCAATATTAAAGCAAGCTGTTTATATAGGCAAAATAAAACTGGTCAGTAAAGAAATAAAAATAAACTACCCTTTAAAGGTAATTGTTTTCTAGGTCTTTTTCTTGGTATTTATAACTTAATGGCAGTACACACAGTTACTAAAGATGAGTCATTACCATTTTAAAAGCAGAACTTTTTGGAATGCTTAAGACTAAAGACAGTGAAATTACCTGAAAAGCTTGACTCTAAAATATCAACAAGCCCATACTCTTTCAAAATTTTGCCTCCTGTACTCTGAACTTCTTTTTTATGGGCAACGAGAGCTATAAGGACCAGGTGGATAGTTTATTAGTTCTTAATCTTCCCATGAATGGTCTTTTCAGATTAAATAGTGAATAGTTGATTAAATTTAGTGAATGGGTAGGATTCTTTAAATGTGAGAGGAGTTTGTGAGAAGCAAGAGCTACGAGAAAACTCCCAATCTATATGGTTACTGAGATCATTAAATATAAAAATCATTTGTGAAATGTAATACTTTAATGCATTTACTCATTTATTCCTATGGTTTTATATATTAATTTTTTGTTTCCTTTTTTTTAATACATTTATGGTAATTGCTCACTAATACCCCAGGCAACTTGGGGAAAATACTTAATTTTCTGATTAAGAAATTTTAAAAACTATGTTATACATAGTCTTATGTTAATCAAATACTTTTTTGTCCTTTCTTTATAGTGGTATGTTCAAGCCACTTGTGCTACACAAGGAACTGGTCTGTATGAGGGACTTGACTGGCTGTCAAATGAGCTTTCAAAACGTTAAAGGAAACTGGACATCTAACGAAGGACATGTTGGATAGAATTGGTCTAGACTTGTTACAACAAAATTAGTTTGCATCTTGGTTATTAAACAGTATCTGGGAGTGGTTTGGGTAGAATATTATAGCCTTTAAACTTATTTTGTTGCCAATTATTGTTTACCAAGCATAATGTTGCAATTTAGCAATATGTTTGGTTTTAAAGAAATTCTCCTTAACTTGGGAAAAAAGTGTCCTCTTTTAATTTTACTTCCCTTAAGCCTAAATGCCTGAACATAGCTATTGTGATACCTTTAAATAAATCCGTTTTGAATGTTTTTTGAGCCCTCAACAAATAATGTTTTAAAGTTATCCTCTTGCTACTTTACTGATAATCTTTATCATTCCTGGGACAGTCTGCTGATTTTAAAAGATGTAGCATTCCATTTGTATTTATTTTTCTCCCTTGCCAAAAAGATTTTCTAATACTGCTTGTACCAGCCATGGAAATGCTCCAAAACACTATTCAGATCTCTTGCACTGAGGAACTTATTTTTCCCTCATTGTTGACTCTTGGCTTCATCAGCCAAGATTACCTTGGTGTGGTTTGGATTCGATAGCTAATTAGTTCTGTGCTGGTTGCAAAGAGTTCGTATTGAGATAATTTTTTTTAATATCCAGCAGATTGTCTTTCTTTATATTGTATCTTTTTTATGTTGCATGTTGCTTTTGGTATCAGCCTGACTCTTTGCCCAGTATATGATAGTTCTGCTGATGTTTTATTGTTTATTGGTGAACATATATCTTCATTCAGAGTTTTTGGAAAACTCATCAAACTCAAATGGATAAGTTTTCTTCATCACCCATTTGGAATTATTCCTAATAAAATGATAAAATATGTAATTGGTGTGTGGTTTTTGAGTTTTAAAAATGTTTGAAATGGATTTTCTTACTTAGCAAAATAAGTTGATTTGCATATTTTACATACTGTGAACAATAATACAGATCCCAGTGAATTTACTAATTGTTTAAATTGGAAATAAAATATGGGTTGCTATCATGTATATAATAGAGTGGGGAGCAACTTCAAAAATTTAGTGTTCTTTGATAAAATTCCATTTTGACACTGTACATTTCTAGACTCAGATTAAGAGTAAAAAGTTGTAATAAAATGAACTTCCCAAAAAGTACGTATGCATGTGTTTGTTTCACAGCTAAGGTTAGTTAAAATACAAGTGCTATTTGTGTGGGAGAATGTGTAGATTTAGTGATGTTGCTCTCTGCAAAGAGAAGAACAAAGTTCAAAAGTACTTTTTAGCTTCACAAATTGCAGAACTTCTACAAAAAACTGCATGTGACTAATTTTTTGTTAATAAAGTAATACAGGTAGTATGTAAGGACTTAATTTGGTAACTTTGTAACTTTTGTCTAATGTTTTATCTATTTTATAAACCTGGCTCCCCCCCCCCATATTTTATTTTTTTACACTTTATTTGACATTCAATATTATTGTATGTTAATTTCAGGTGTACAGAAAATTGGTTAGACATTTATATAATTTAAGATGTAATCCCCCTGACAAGTCTAGTACCCATCTGGCACTATATATAGTTATTACTATATTGTTGACTATATTCCCTATGCTATACTTTACATCCCCATGAGTATTTTGTAACTACTGATTTGTACTTGATCCTTTCACCTTTTTCACCCTGCCCTCCCATCCATCACCCCAATGAATCTAGTATCCATCAGACATTATACAGCTATTATAGTATTATTGACTACATTGCTTAGGCTATACCCTACATCCTCATGACTACTTTGTAACAACCAATTTGTACTTCTTAATCCCTTCCGCTTTTTCACCCAACCCCCGCTCTGGCAATCATCAAAATATTCTCTGTATTTATGAGTTTCTGTTTCATTGTTTATTTTCCTTAGATTCCATGTATAAGCGAAATCACATTGCATGTCTTTCTGTCTGAAATACTCCACTCAGCACAATACCTTTGAGATCTATTCATGCCACTGCAGATGGCAAGCACCCATTCCCTTCCATGACCGAGCAGTATTCCATTCTGTGTGTGTGTGTGTGTATATATGTATCTGTCTATATATATATATGTACCACCCTCTCTTTATCCAATCACCCATCTACAGTCACCCAGTCTACATCCACATCTTGACCATTGTAAAACAATGTCGTAATGAACATATGGATGCACATGTCCCCTCGAAGTAGTGTTTCGGGTTTCTTCGGATGAAGTGGGATTACTGGGTCCTCCTTTTATCTTGTTATATCCTTTATTTTAAAGTCTATTTTGTCTGGTATAAGTATTGCTACTCCAGCTTTGTTTCCATTTTCATGAAATAGCTTTTTTCATTCTTTCAGTCTGTTTGTGTCTTTTGATCTGAAGTGAGTCTCATGCAGGCAGCATATGTAAGGGTCTTGTTTTCTTATCCATTCAGCCCCCCATCTTTTGATTGGAGCATTTAATCCATTTACATTAAAGTAATTGTTAATAGATATGTAGTTATTGCCATTTTCATATTTTTTATTTTATTTTTTTTCATTTGAAAGAAGTCCCTCCAGCATTCCTTGTAATACTGGTTTGGGGGTGATGGAACTCCGTTAGCTTTTTCTTGTCTGGGAAACTCTCTCCTTCAATTCTTTTTTAAGATTTTATTGGGGAATTGGAAGAGGGGAACAGATAAGTTGCTGTCGTTTTGTTCTTCAGTCTAGTTGTGGAGGACATCGCTTCACTGGCCCATGTTGGTATTGTTGCGCTCTTCCCAGGTGAGGCAGATCGGTCACTGGCCTCTGGACGGCTGCTCACGGCGGCTCTTGGCAGCTCACACCGGCTGCTGGCCGCTCACGCTGGCTGCCAGCCACACACAGTAGCTTAGGGCAGCCCACTGCAGCAGGGGCTGCAGCCTACGCTGTCGCCGGCGATTCACAGCAACCCAGCTCCAGGTCAAGCTGTTGTTCACCATCTTAGCTGTAGAGGGCACTGTCACTTGCCCCTATGTGGGATCTGAACCAGGGTCCTGCTGTTCAGAGCTGGCGTCCCAAGCCAGCTCCTAACAAACGTGCCACTTGGCCGGCCCCTATCTCTCCTTCAATTCTAAATGATAGCTTTGCTGTGTAGGGCAGGGTATCTTGGTTATATGTAGGCCTTTGTTTTTCATCACTTTGCATATTTCCTGGCAATCCCTTCTGGCCTGCAAAGCTTCTGTTGAGAAATCAGCTGACAGTCTAATGACAGCTCCATTGTAGCTAACTGACTGCTTTTCTCTTGCTGCTTTTAAGATTCTCTCTTTCTCTTTAACCATTGACATTTTAATTATGATGTGTCTTGGTGTGTGCCTCTTTGGGTTCATCTCGTTTGGGGCTCTGCGCTTCCTGGGCTTGTATATTATTTTCCTTCACCAGGTTAGGGAAATTTTCAGTCATTATTTCTTCAAATAGGTTTTCAATTCCTTGCTTTCTCTTTTTCTGGTACCCCTATGATGTGAATGTTGATACTCTTCATGTCCCACAGGGCCATTAAATTGTCCTCTTTTTTTTTTTTTTTTGATTCCTTTTTCTTCTGTCCTGATTGGGTGTTTCTTCTAGCTTCTAAATCATTGATTTGATCCTCTGCCTTATCTAATCTGTTGATTCCTTCTAATATATTCTTCTTTTCAATTATTGTATTCTTTATTTCTGACTGGTGGTTTTTTGTTTTCTGTCTCCATTTTTATGTTTCCTATCTCTTGAAGTTCTCCCTGAGATCATTGAGCATCCTATACCCAGTGTTTTGAACCCTGCATCTGGTAGATTGTTTGTCTCCATTTTGTTTAGTTCTTTTTCTGGAGTTTTGGTCTTTTTTTATTTGAGACATGTTTCTTTGTCTTCCCATTTTGGCTGCCTCCCTATGTTTGTTTCTATGTATTAAGGCTGCTCAGTGTCTTCTGGTCTTGATGAGTGACCTTATGTAGTGTGTTGTGGGGCTCAGTGGTGCACTCTCTGGTCGCTTGAGCTGGGTGCACCAGGTGTGTTACTTGTGTGGATTGTATGTGTCCTCCCATTGTAGGTGAGCCTTGGTTGCTATTTGCACGTCAGTGGGAGAAATTGACCCTTGGGTTGATTGGTTGTGAGGACTGGCTGTGACTCAAGTGGAGGAGCTGTTGTGAAGGAGCTGACCTTACAGAGCAGGATTTGCATTAGCAGGGCTCTGGTGTCTGCCCAGTGTTTCCTTTGGGTGTGTCATCTTCTGAGACAGCCAGGTGATACTCCAGCTCGGTTTGAAGCTGGCCACTGGGTGTGCCAGCCCCAGGGCCTCCTGAGAGGGGCCCCACCACAGGCCAAGTTAAGCCACAACCTGTGCCCTGCCCAGGGCGACCTGGAATGAGCCACAGCAATCCATGGATGGTGGCCACTCACACTGTGCATGGAGGTTCCTTGAGAGGCTAAGCCACAAACAGGCTGGCTGCAGCTAATGCTGGGCTAGGGACTGCTCGGCAAGAGGTACAGGACACGCTGAAGCCAGATGGTGTGTGCTTGGGTTTTGTGAACTTCATAGACATTTTAGGAAAGTCAGCAGCATGAGCCAAGACAGGCCTTTTGGTTGCAAAGACCACTGAAAGTGGCTTGGGTGTGGCTGGGACTTGGAATTACCAGGCGGGGTGAACAGTGTTGGGTTGATGGAGACTCAGATATGGCAGCACCTCTGTCTGCGCCCGGGAAAGGGGCACAAATCAACAAAAGAAACAATGGCTTCTGCAAATACTGCTGTGTGGGAGAAAACTGCCCCTTCAGCCTTATTCCTGAAGCCAGACAACTCCTTTCCTCCTGGTATGTCCCTGGTGCCTTTCAAGCTGCTTCCCTAGTGCTGGAGCTCAGAGCAAGTCAGTCCATCAGCGAGTAATTATGTGCATGGGTCTTTTAAGAGGATTGCCAGGGATTACAGCCTTCCTCATCTCACTCAGTCAAAATCTCTGCTGGTTTTCACAGCAAGAACAGCCAGAAGTAATGGGGACTGGAACTAGTGGCTCCTCCAGGGGTAACCTCCACAGCCAAGATATCCTCCTGATTTTCAACGGTTACACAGGGGTGTGGGACCAGTCAGTTCCGTATCTCTGCCCCTCCTACCAGTCTCAAGGTGTGGCTTCTGTATGTTTTTAGTTGTATGATTTTGGTTCAGCTAGACTTTAGGCGATTCTCAATGATGCTTGTTATGTAGTTGCAATTTTAATGTCATGAGAGGATGTAAACAGCTTTTACCTACTCCACCATCTCGATGGTTGTTTCACAGTTCTCGGATAGTCTGGTTCATTTTGTTTTTGTGTGTGCGGTTTCTCTTTGCCTCTCAGTTTTGGAGGTTTCTGTTGAGAAGATTCTTTCCTTAGCCATATCTAGTCTGTCTATTAATAAGCCCACCAAAGGCATTCATGTATTACAATGTTTACGTATAGCATTTCTTTCTGATTCTTAGAATTTCCATCTCTGCTAACATTGCCCATCTGTTCTTGTGTACAGTCTACCCCTTAACATATAGTTGTTCTTAATTCCTGGTCTGGTAATTCTATCATCTCTGAGTCTGGTTCTGATGCTTGCTCTCTCATCAAACTGTTCTTTGCCTTTTAGTATATCCTGTAATTTTTTCTTTACCATTGGACATGGCGTACTGAGTAAAAGGAACTACTGTAAATAGGCCTTCAGTAATGTTACGGAGAGGTGTGGAGGTAGGGGGAGCATTCTATAGTTCTATGATTAGGTCTTAGTCTTTTAGTGAGCCTGTGCCTCTGGACTGAACTTCACATGCGTTTCTCAATTTGTCTTTTCCTCTCCCTTATGGGTCAGGATGGCTAGAATGGACTGGAGTTGAGTATTTCCATTCTGCCTAGTCAGTTAGGCTCTGATAAAACCCTTGTAAGTTAGGGTCTGATTAATTTCTCCTGAGGGCAGACCTTGTTAAGATCAGGATGGTCTTGCATGTTTCAAAATGTTTTTTTTCTCCCTTCCCCTACTGAAAGCTTGGGATTTTTCTCCAGTATTCACTGTGAGAAGCTGGGGATAGACCCAGGAGGTAAAACTCAACAAAAGTATAGGCCCTCTCCTAACAACTGGGTTCCCCTGGAGTTTTTAACTCTCAAATTGTCCACATTGGGCCTCCAGCAGTTCCTTCATTACAGTTTAGGTTTCCCTACCTGGCACTGGTTCCCACAGTGGTTTCTGCTCCTTTAAGTTGTAGTCTCTGTATTCACCTGTTGGTCTCTCCAATTTGGGGAGCACTGCTTTGCCCTGTGACACTGTGGATCTAAGATTAGTTGATTTTTAAGTTTGTTGAGTTTTTCACTTCTTAGGACAGAATGGCAACTTCCAAGCGTCTTACATGCTGCACCAGAAACCAGAAGTCCTGGGTCAAACTTGTTACATGTGAAATTTCTGGTTCTTGGTTATGGAGGTGAAAGTGATTTCTGATTTGTCATTGGAAACAAGTGCTTATGCTTCCTCATGGCAAGTTGGGATGTCTCTTTAATGTACACAGTCTGATAATTAAGTTCACGAACTTGTTGCAACGATGTTGCTAACTTTTTTTTATATCAGAGGGGTTATTTATTATGTATTTGTACCAACTGGACAGTTAGCCAAGTTTACTATTTGGAAGTGCTGAAAAGGCTGTGATCAAGGTAGATGACCAGAACTTCTCGCCAACAATTCACGGCTCTTGCATCACGACAATCACCAGCTCACACGACACTGTCTGTGAGGGAGTTTTTAGCCAGTCAACAACTGTATTGGAATACCCTCCCTACTCACCCAATCTGGCTCCCAATGACTTCTTTCTTTACCCGAAGATAAAGGAAATTTTTTTTTTTTTAAGATTTTTATTGGGGAATTGGGGGAAGGGGAACAGACAAGTTGCTGTCGTTTTTTTTTTGTTCTTCAGTCTAGTTGTGGAGGACGTTGCTTCACTGGTCCAAGTTGGCACCATCATTGCGCTCTTCCCGGGTGAGGCAGATCAGTCACCGGCTTCTGGACAGCCGCTCACTGTGGCTGCTGGCCGCTCACGCTGGCTGCTGGCTACACACGGTAGCCCATGGCAACCCACTGCCACAGGGGCTGCAGCCTACACCGTTGCCGGCGACTCAGGCAGCCCAGCTCCAGGTTGAGCTGTTGTTCAGCATCTTAGCTGTAGAGGGCAGTGTCACTGGCCCTCATATGTGGGATCCGAACCGGGGCCCTCTGGTATCCCAAACCAGTTCTTAACCATCATGCCACTTGAATGGCCCAATAAAGGAAATATTGAAAGGAAGACATTTTGATGATATTTAGGACATCAAGGGTAATATGATGCCTACTCTGATGGCCATTCCAGAAAGAGTTCCAAAATTGCTTTCAAGGGTGGACTAAACTCTGGCGTCAGCACATAGCTTCCCAAGGAGAGTACTTTGAAGGTGACCATAGTGATATTCAGCAGTGAGGTATGTAGCACTTTTTCTAGGATGAGTTCGCAAACTTAATTGTCTGAACTCGTGTATACAAGTTACCAACTTTGGTAGAATCAATATGAAAACTTCGAGTAGTAAATAGAGCAAGTGGTTGGTATATCTGAAGATCTGGTATAGTGAAAAATTAATTTCTAGAGTGTACTTACCTATTCAGAAGGTCAAATTGAGAAAGCAATTAGGAATAATCTATCACCCCATTTACCTTTTCCAAGGATCAGCAGAGTTAGTGTTGGGATAATTATTGGCACACCAAGAACTCTTCCCAAATGACATGTATAATCAGCTCAGTTAATTTTAGAAAAATGTTAGGAATGAAATACTAGCTTTACAGTCTTAATCTCATTAAGGTCATCTAAATATTTTACTTTAAGGCAGTGATTCTCAACCTGTGGGTCGTGACCCCTTTGGGGGTCGAACGATCCTTTCACAGGGGTTGTGAGGTACTCGTATGTGGGCGTATCTGCATGTGGGCCTGGAGACGGATAGAGGAGCGGTGTCTCGGTTCCTAAGACCATCGAAAATATGTGTTTTCGAATGATTTTAGGTGACCCTTGTGAAAGGTTGAGAACTGCTAAGGGCTGCAATATAAACATGGAATTGATTAGGTCTTGGTTCTAAAATTTACTCCTGAGAGTCATTTAAGCTCAAGCATATTCTTTATTTTTTAAGATTTTATTGGGGAATTAGGGGAGTGGAACAGTGTTGGGGAATTGGGGAAGGAGACCAGCCAAGTTCTTCAATCTTCATTGTGGAGGGCGCCTAGTCGCCATCTGGCTTCCTGTTGGCAGCTCGTGGCTTCTAAGGTCAAGGTGCTGTGTTCAATCTTAGTTGCGGGTGGGCGTAGCCACCATTCCATGCGGGAGTCGAACCAGCAGCCTTGTTGTTAAGAGCTCATGCTCTATCCACTGAGCCATCCGGGCGGCAGCTCAGCTCAAGGTGCCGGGGTCAGTCTTAGTTGTGGGTGGGCATAGCCCACCATCAAACAGGCAATCTTGGTGTTACACCAGCTGAGCCATCTGGCCACTGGTTGGCAGCTCAGTGACAGCTCAGCTCGGGCGCAGCATCACTGGCCCATGTGGGAATTGAACCGGTGGCCCTGTTGCTCAGAGCTTGTGCTCTTAAGCCAACTCAACCAACTGAGCCACTTGGCCGGCCCTCAAGCATATTCTTGATCAATTTCTGAGAGCATATACATTGTGACATTTTAATCAGGTGCCTAACTGAAATGTCCATATATATGATTCCATATATATGAAATGTCCAAAACAGAGACAAAAGGTAGGTGACTGGTTGCCAGGAGCTGAGGGGAAGGGGAAATGGGGAGGACCTGCTAATAAATATGGGGTTTCTTTTTGGGGCCAGTCTTTGTCCATTCAGTTAACATGCAGTGACAAAAAGCCCTTAAAGAGGAAAAATGATCAATACTTAGATTGAAAAATCAAAGCATCATAAGATTCTTTTAATTTAGGAGAAGAAAAAGGACACAGGATGCAAAAAGCCAGATTTCTTTAGGTACATATTAAATATGAAGGAAATAATGTAATTACATCATTTACAATTCTTAAAAATTCTATATCTTCAGAAATCATCTTTGGTTTGATATGCAAAACACTATCCTTAACTCAGCTTTTCTGAGGAAGGGCCAGCTTTATTTCTAAATAATTGTGTCCCAGGATACACCATTTCTTCAAACTGTTCCCCAGGGAAACTAGAGATTATATGCAGTACTTTGAAAAGTATATATACTTTTCATCCAGTATAAGAAAGCCATCTAAATAAAGCTTATCCAATTCCTTATTGAGCCATTTTCAATTATAGAAAGAACACTAATGAGATGAAATCAGTAAAAATGCAAACTAGAAATAGTTCAATACAGTAAGGAGGTGTATATCAGCAACACTCTAGGATAACATTGAAGTGAGTTACTGGGCAACATGGATTGCATTATATAAACACTTTAACATACAATCAATGCATAACGGACAGAAGATGGGAGATGATTCAGTTTTTCAGTGAAGTTTCTTACGGAAATTGAAAATTGTGAGCAAAAATCTAAAACTGACATTATGAACATGGATTTTGATAATACATATAAAGTGTGTTGGAATGAATCCAGCTGTTGCTAGTTATATTTAGGGTGGCATCAGCGAACTGAACTAAAAGATTTATTTTTAAGGCCCACAATTTAAAGATTGTATTTAAAGTGTTAATTTTAGCATCTAGCTTCAATGATTCAATACACTGAAGATGGACAACTTGCAAAAATAACTTTTACCATATTACAATTTTTAATGTCATATTAGCTCATTGTTTTTTTAAAGCTTATCTTGAACTGAAGGATTTTTTTGAAAACCTAAGATTTCTAATAAGCAGAGTTTAGTCTTATTTTATGATAATGCATTATAATTTGGTAAGGTATATTCAGCCAAAGCCATCTCAGTTTCTCGGGAATTAGTATTTAGGCATTCTTGCTATCTGCTACTCTATACCTAAACTGGGATTTTAAAAGTGGTGGCTAATAGTGGGACATGGCTAAATCATTTAAAAGCCAATGTTAGCAAATTCATTCTCTGAAATCACCGAAGTAGACCCATAATTTTAAATGACTTTATTTTGTTGTTATCTTAGGCTTCTTTCTATTTACACTCAGGGCTTTGTATTTTTTGAAACATTTTTCTTCCCTAATCTTTTTGAAAGAAGAAATGAGACTGACCTTTGTAACTTAACACAAGCTTATAAGTAGGAATGGTTGAAGATGAGCTCTCTGGAAAAAAATATAGGTGGTTGCATAATAATCCATTATGAATCTAGGTTCATGACTGCAACAACATAAGTTTAAAATGAATGTATTTGGTAGAAATACCACTTCACATCCACTTCGATGACTAACATTTTTTTAAAAAGTAAAATTAAGTTGGTGAGAATGGAGAAATTGAAACTCGCATACATTGCTGGTGGGAATGTAAAATGGTGTGGCTACTGTAGAAAACATTTTGGCAGTTTCTCAAAAACAATTACTATATGGCCCAGTAATCCACCCTTAGATATATAACTGAAAGAACTGAAAACAGGTGTTCAAACAAAACTTGTACACAAATGTTCCTAGCAGCATTATTCACAATAGCCAAAAGGTAGAAACAACCCAAATGTCCATTTGGATAATCAAAATGTGGTATAACCATATAATGGAATAGTATTCCGCCATACAAAGGGATGAAGTACTGATACAACATGGATGAACTTAAAAACATTGTTCTAAGTTAAAGAAGCAAGACACAAAAGGTCATATATTGTATGCTTCCATTTATATGAAATACCTAGAATAGGGAATTCCATTGAGACAGAAAGATTAGTAGTTGCCAGGGGCTGGAGGGGAGGAGGGAATGAGGAGAGACTGCTTAATGGGTAAGGGGTTTCCTTTTGGGGTGATTAAAATGTTTTAGAACTAGAGATGATGGTTGCACCACATTGTGAATGTACTAAATGCAGTGGAATCATACACTTTAAAATGGTTAGTTTTATGTGAGTTTCACTTCAGTTATAAAAATTCTTTGGTATTTTCATCTCAGAGGGTAGTATTGTTATTCTGTAGTTAGTGCTGTAAAAATCACCCCAATTAATACAGCTCTAATACCTTCAATAAGTTAAAGCATGGACTGTCTCATAAAGTGGGACCACAGAATTGGAGTATTACCCAAATCAGTTAAAGCTCTTAAAGTTGTTTCCTCTCCCAAGATGAATTCTAGATAGTGTTTCCTTCTAGTACTATGTTGAACAAAATATTAAAAATTTCAAAACATTTGAATGTTTTTGAGTTGTGTTTAGAAAATGAGTGTTGGGCTATAATTTTTTAAAGGAAAGATTTTCCCTATTGTCATGTGAATCTTGTGATAACCTAGTAGTACAAAATTTTAATTTTCATTATATTTTGGTTTTGTTTTTGTCTAAGTAGTTTGTAGGAACCTCTGCCTCTATTTCACAGCTGGAGAATATGACATCTAAAGGTGTCAGTTTCCACCAGGGAGATCTTCCCACAGTAGTGTTTTTTGGACTCTCTCCCTTGTGTTTTGCTCCTCATAGATCTCCTTCCATACTGAAACCATCACATTCTGATATCGGGCCTTAGTTCTCAGAAAAAAGTTACCACCCAATGAAATTTTTGGAATTTTGAAACTACTGATTTTAGTATTCAGAATTTTAAAAACATTACATTATAGCCAGAAATGATTTGTTTGCTAATGAGTTATGAACTACCAGTGTGTACGTCTGTAGTGGCAACTGTGCAAGAGTTCACAGAACAGGATAATATGGTCTATAATATTCTTTGTTGTTTATAATCAGTATAAAATTTTGGAATGTTCATTCCTACAGCAAGAACTTGTGACATTATAAAATGTGGTTCACCAGTTGCTAGGCTTTCCATATTTTATTAAAATTAAAATGTACTAAAAATCCAAATGTCATCAAAAACTTCAGTCACAAAAATGGCTTTAAATACTTAAACATTTCTGAATAATGCTTTATTCTAACTAATGATGCAAGGAAATTTTGGTATGCTATTTATTCAATTTTCTTAAGTGTTCCCTACCTTTGGACTCCAATCATACTAACATATCTGTATACTGAAGATTTAACCACAGTATATGGCACTTTATAATATTCCATATTCTAATATTCTGAAATGCCTGTATACAATCTGATCACACTGTTTAGTCAGCAAATATCAAATTTAAAGATCTTGGATATGGAATGTTTTGATAAATGCTTAGAGTTTTTCTGAACAGAGTTCAATTTAGCTAGCCATGTTATTAATATAGAACCCATATGTTTTTTTATGGGCATAAGTATGCCATGTTGCAAATTTTTTTTCAAGATGTTTCTCAACTTTTTGCTTAAAAGCTTTTTGTTTTCTCTCAAGTTATTTTAAGAGTCCTGTCAACATGTTTGTTTGAAAGCAGACCAAAACCAAGTTTTAAAAAGAAAAAAAAACATTTTGCAAAAGAATCAGATTCTGGCTTTTTAATATATTTATGATGTGTAAACTGAAGTTAAAATGCTTTCAAAATGTTATTTTAGGAAAGCACAATTCAGTAGCATCAATTTTTCAATTACAGTTTTTTCTAAACAAGACCCTAAGAAACTGCCACCTTAACTTTTCCCTTCACGTACTTAAGTACTTAGGGTTCAAATTGAAGTGAAGGTAAAACCCTCTCACGTTCTCAGACTTACTAAACTAAGTTAACAATACATTGATTGGATAGTAAGCAGAATATGAAAGTACAGGCTACTTTATCAAAAGAGGAAAGTTCTTAGGGTGTTAGGTTTAGGGATGAAAGAATGTGGAACAAGGGCTCTCATGACTGGAAAATCAGAGCTCTTTCTGAAGTGGGTGGGCTTTTAATATCTAAGCTAGAAATTAATTGCAGAAATGAGAACATTACAGTTATCCAGAACTTCAAAAAAGCAACAGCTAAAACATTACAAATTAGGTATGGTGATAATCGAGTTAGAAATTTGGTTAGCACTGTAGGCTAGACACTATTCAGTAAAACTGTAATTTCTAATTTTAAAGAATTTGGCTTCATATTAAATTTTTTTAGTGTAAAAATTATATATACAGTGTTCCCCTGTAACTCAGATTATAATGCTCAAAAGCCCTACTATTTCCCTTTCTCTTTAAAAAAGCCAACAATTTCAAATTACTTCTAGCATAGAAATGCTCAGTAGTTCATCCAAAATTTAAAGCCCATATCAATAGGTAGTTTCTCATGAAGTAATCTATTATGCTATATTCCCAAATATCACATGGTCAAATATACTATTGATTTACAAACATTTTTCATGGGTAAGCGTTATTAAAGACAATGGGATCAAGTTGACTTTGTTGCTATTCAATTTGAATACTAAATTGTGCTTGTATCCTAAAAGTTAAAATGAACTGCAGTAAGAACGAGAATATAAATATGTCCATTTGTACCACACACTAAAAACTATAATCCTCAAAATAAGAGAATGAAAATAGGTTAATTCAAAAATGAAAGATGGGAAGCAATAACAATTGATAATGGTATGTTTTAATCTTTTGCTAACCAAACTGAGGTAGAGGTAGGCCCTAATATTATTCCTTTCATGTATCAGAACTTAGGCCTCTCACCTTAACTTGTATTTTTTCCGTAATTATATAAACATGATTCCATTTGAAATGTGTGTTATGATAGAAAAATTATAGCATCATTCAAATGTTTTTTTTATAAAATTCTTAATAGCTAAAAAAAAGTACTTATAAAATGTACACAATAATTCAATGTTCTTCCAGCCAGTCATAAATATGTTTTTCCTCCAAGTGTAGGAAAAAAAAGAAACTATATTATGCAAAGATTATGAACAATCATGTAATGAAGACACCGGAACATAACTAGTAGGGTAAGAACATTTTACCTTAGTGTCTAGTTTTCCTTTTTGAAGGTTACACATAAACTTTGATTTGTATTAAATTTCCTACTAAAGCAGACTTAAATTCCATTACACACAAATCTATTTCCATTTCAAATCACATACAAGTGCTATGTGATCAGAGGGATGGGAAACACTAGGTAAGGCCTGATGGGTGGTAACTTCTTCATGACTAGGTAGTGGAATCACCTGTTCAACCTCTAAAGCTTTTAAGTCAATGAAAATGTAATCCAGACATCCATGAAAGCCACCAACGTAATTTGTGTAAGCAGGTTCACCACAAGCACTTTTCAGTTTCAAGAAATGGGTAAGAGACATGTTGCATCGTTCCTCTTCACCATTGGAAGCCCAGTCTTCATGATCCTCTGGAATGTTGCCACTAATGACAAAATGATACATTCCTGTTGATGGGGTACTATTAAAGTCCCCACAAAATATAACTGGTATGCCAGGATACAGATCACATGAGACATGTCTAATGTGAGCCAAGGCTACTGCCATTTGAATGAGACGAATGTACCCACCTATGAATATAAAAAACATTAATGTAAGTACTTTTTAAAGTTGACCTTAAGTTAAAAAAAATGTTAAAAACTCACAAACTACAGAATCTGGGTGACATTCAAGATATATATTTGTGGGGGCTGGCCGAGTGGCTCAGTTGGTTAAGAGCTCGTGCAAGAGTGCGAGCTCTGAGCAACAGCGGTTCGATGCCCGGCCTGAGCTGAGTTGCCGCTGAGCTGCCAACAGGTGGCATGATGGCTCAGCTAAAAAAAAAAAAAAAAAAAAAAAAGATATATGTTTGCACGCACACGTGCGTGTGTGTTTGGGGGCAAGGGGGGATTGGATGAAGGTGATCAAAAGGTACAAATTTCCAACTATAAGATAAATGAATCCTGGGGATATAATGCACATGATGGCTATACAGAGGGTGCCAACAAAATGGATACACATTTTAAGAAAGGAAAAAACTGTATTAAAATTGTAATAATATATACTGATAACAAAAGATGAATACAAGTCACGTGTATACATTTTTTTGGCACCCCTGGTAGTTAACACTACTGTATGGTATATTTGCAAACTGTTAAGAGAGTAAATCCTGAAAGTTCTCATCACAAGAAAAACCTTTTTTTTTTGTATCTATATGAGGTGATGAATGTTAACTAAGCTTGTTGTAATAATCATTTCACAATATATATGTAAGTCAAGTCATTATGCTGTACACCTCAAACTTGTATAGTGCTGTATGTCACTTATATCTCAAAAAAACTGAAAATATATTCGTGTAAAACAGCTTTACTGATCTTAAGTTACCATGTTTAAGTCATCTGTGAAAACCAGTAAAACCTACCTTTGGGATGCCAGTAGAGATGGGTATTAGCAACACATATCTTTTTAGAAGAGTCCTTTGTAGACTGAAGAACAGAAACCTAAAACAAACAAAGTGCCAAGACTTCAGTTTTGTAATGTTTTAGCTGTTGCTTTTCTGATGTTCTGGATAACTGTAATGTTATATCATTTCTGCAATTAATTTCTAGCTTAGATATTAAAAGTCCACCCACTTCAGAAAGAGCTCTGATTTTCCAGTCATGAGAGCCTTTGTTCCACATTCTTTCATCCCTAAACCTAACACCATAAGAACTTTCCTCTTTTGATAAAGTAGCCTGTACTTTCATATTCTGCTTACTATCCAATCAATGTATTGTTAACTTTCAGTAAAATCTGGATTTTTCATCTCAATTATAAGCAGCCCCATCTCTACCCCTTTCCAAGGCTCTAAAAATAGATAAGAATGTTAAGGGACTGGCGGAACTACTATACCTGAAGGACAGAGGATCTCTGGAATACCCTCTCCTGTGCCGATGGATACAAAACTAATTTCTCCAGCAGTTCTTTGTGAAGTGGGTCGGACTCCAGGGCTTCATGGAAAGAAATGTCATGCTGGCTAAGGAGGCTGAACTTGGATTTTCGGTAGAAAGTGGCCAGGCCTTCCTGCTGCTTGATTCGGAACACGCCCTCCAGCCCAAAGGCCTCGAGGGCCGGCACCAAGCTGTCTGTAAACACGTTGCGGTCAACCTCCTGCAAACAGATGAGGTCGGCGTTGTAGCCGGTGAGTTCTTTCTGGATAAGGTTCTGGCGGTAGTCGAGCTCCAGAGCGTACGGAGCACAGTAGGGGTACAGCACCGTCCGCGAGAACTCAGTCTGCGCATACGTGTCAGCCAGTATGTTGTAGGTGACCGTGCGGATGAGAGCATCGTCCGTCACCTTCTTGGTGTAGAGATGCCGGTGATCAAAGGTGCAAGTGCCGGGCCCGGCCTCCACTGGACACACACTTTCCAACTCTCGGCTTGGCCCGAAGCGCTGCCCATTGCCTGGGGTGCAATGAAGCTTGAGCCGCAGCCCGATGTCGGCATTGGACGGGGTGTAGACGCGCTCGTCCACACCCGTTTCAGTCCACCTAGGAGAGGGCGAAGAGGGAGACAGGGACGAGGGGCCCCCGCCCTCAGGCTCCGCCGATCTGGGTTTGGTTTCCTTGTACCAGCGGAAGAGGGAGCCTGCGGGATCCCCAAATTCGAGGCTGAGTTTGGGGCACACAGGGAAGCCGGCCATGATGTAGCGCGGCAACTGCAGCTCGGTGAAGGCGGGCGGGTTGCGCTCCACCTTGTACTTGACATCTCCGATCTGTAACACCGCGCCGTCCTGCCAGGCGTCCACATTAAGCACGTCTTCAGCCACTGCTTCCTCCCGGTAGTACAGCTTCACCACCGGCTCGCAGGCCGCAGCAGGCTCGGGCCCAGGCCCCATACAGGCCCCGCCGCCGCTTGCGTTTGGCCGGTTCTTCCTGTTCTTCTTGGCGGCGGCCGCCTTAGCGTGGCCTTTGAGAGCGTTGGTGGCGATCCGGCTGAGAGCCCGACCCAGCGGCTCGCTCTGGTCGCGCTGCATGTTCTTGTGGCTGCCGTCGGCCAGCGCGAACGACAGGCTTAGCTTAGGCTCCGAGGGCACACAGCGCACTACAGCGCGCTCCATCGCGCCCGCCACCGTCTCAGTTGCCGCCTCGGTCCGACTGTACCGCTCTACGGCCGCGCGGACCCCACGAAGCGCGGCACGGGCGCCTGGGAGCCTCCACATGAACCTGGTGGCCCAGCGGCTGAGGAGACAGGCGGCCGAACAGCCGCTAAACCTCGGGTGGAAACAGGGGAACTGCAGCCGCCGGCTCCGGGACCCATTCAGCCCCTCAACTTCCGGTAGGCGGAGCGAGGGCGCAGGTTCTGGGACCATGCACTTTCGCCAAGTCCGCTCGCCTGCTCCTTTTTTCTATAGCCACGTCTGTCTCTAATAGCTTCCAGATTAATTTTTATCTTCAGTATGAGTCATAAAAAGGGGAAAAGGAAGGCAATATAGAGGTGCTAGAGGGAAATAATAGGCCGCATATTTTTATCGAAAGTGCAGTTAGAGGACAGAAGGGCAGATACGCCGAAGCGGAAGTGGTTGGGCGGTGTCACGGGTTCCGCTTCCCTGAAGGCGGCGGGAGCTTTGCCTGGGTTGAAACCGCCTCCGTTCCCTTAACGTTGTCTGGTGCTGAACTGCGTGATACCATTAGGGGCCTCCACCCGGACTGCCAGCCTAGCTCCGGGCGTGGAAGGCGTCGCCCATTTCCTCTCCAGGATTCCCTACGTTGCTCACCTTCTGAGGTGTGGTGGGTTCGCCTCAGGCCGGGCAGGCGCCGTCGCGCGGAGTTGAGACTTTGTGGTAGTTAATAACAACGCACAATATATAACTTCCATTTTTAGTGAGCAATGACTATGCTAAAAAGGGCCTTTACAGATAAGAGGCCCAGAGACATTAAGTTACCTGTTCAAGGTCACAGCTATAGCTGAGTGAGTGACAGGAGACTGAGACTAGCCGGTAAGAAATGTGTAGCCTCACTGAAAGCCAAGTGAAGAAAGTATTTCAAGAAATAGAGTGATGTCATGTTTAATGTAATTAACATTCTGAGACTAACTGAAGAAAAAAAACCTTGAAAATTCAAAGAACAAATTGAGAAGTCGCTTTTATTGACAAAAGATCTTTTTGTATACCCTTTACCATATTCTATAACTGGAATGTTTATTTATTGGCTATCTAACAATAAGCCATCGCTTTTCCCCTGGCTTACTATGAGGAAAATAAGCCTTTAGAACTGTGCTCTAAAAGAAGGATTAGTTTTGCTGTCATTTGAAATTTCTATTCCTATCCTCCCCTGTCCCGACCCACCAAGCATTTGACAGGTGACTGACTGGCTACTGATCATATTTATGTAGTCCAGGGCTAGTATAGGGTTAAAAGTCACTGCATTATATCAACTGGCTAACTGACCTAAGGAAGGAAGAAAATAAGTCTCAGTACTCCAGTTTATAGTAACCACATTTAGCAGTATGAATTTTAAAATGGCACTTTTCTTACCCCCAGCATTTTCCTTCATGCAACTTTGCAGAACTCAATCTTTTTTTTTTTTTTAAAGATTTTATTGGGGATTTGGAGGAGGGAAGCAGTGTTGGGGAATCGGGGAAGGGGAACAGACAAGTTGCTGTCCTTTTGCTCTTCAGTGTAGTTGTGGAGGACATCGCGTCACTGGCCCATGTTGGTATTGTGATCATTGCGCTCTTCTGGGGTGAGGCAGTTGCTCTCAGGCTATTGGACAGCCGCTCATGGCAGCTAATAGCAGCACACTGCAGGCCCGCTGCAGCCTACCCTGTAGGTCAGCTACTCAGGGCAGCCCAACTCCCCGTCGAGCTGTTGTTCACCATCTTAGCTATAGAGGGTGCAGCATCACTGGCCCATGTGGGATCTGAACTGGCAGCCCTGCTCCTCAGACCTCATGCTCCCAAGCCAACTCTTAACCAACTTGGCTGACCTAGAACTCAATCAATCTTAAATAAGGCTATGTAAACATAAAAGCCATGTTAGAAAATGTGACTTTCTTTCAAGCAAGCATGATCTAATTTAACTCTGTAGCAGACTCTTAATCTTGGTTTTGAGATGCCTTAAAGTGTCATACTTCTTGCTTTTAGGTGTGTGGGTTTTTTTTTTTAAGATTAAAACACCCATATGAAAGAAAGTAACCCTTTCACTCCTGACTCCTATGCATACACAAATATTTATGAACATATATCCTTCCTCCCACTTTTTTAACAAATAGGAATGCAGTATACCCATGGTTCAGTACCTTCCTCTTTTCACTATCTTTTGTCAATTCTTTCAAGAGAAAGTGTCTGAAAGTGCCATAACTTTCCACAGAAAGTTTAATTTGAACTCAACAGACTTTAAAATTATACATTATAAATGGTGTGTTTGAAGCTATCTTTTTATGACAGTAAATTATAGCATAATTATATACAAAATTATATACATTATAGTTACATAATTAAAATTTGAGATTGGAAGACTGAACCAATACTATGCTGTCTGATACCAAAAGGAGAAGCAGCTAATAGAAATCATTTTATTCGTCCATTCTCAGTCCATACCAGGAAATATATGCTAATGTTTACTAATCAAAAGTTAGGAATAATGGAGTTATTCTTGTTACTTGCACATATGTCTGCAAAGATTAGCCTGTGAAGACTAGTTTCTTGTGCTTACCTTCACTTTGGTTAATAACATTTTCAGTTAATAGCATAAATCATTAATATGCCTCTATCTTTTTTTTAAGGTCAGCGTAATACTGTAGTTTTGAGTGATAGCACTCAGAAATTTTGAGAAGTACCTGGTGATAATACTTCAGGGTAATCTTCATATATTCAAAATTTAATAATTTTCATTTGCTTTTTTATTATTAGTTTCAGGTGTACAAAACAATGTGACAGTTAGACATTTCACCACTCACAAAGTGATAACCCTCCTTTTCCAATCTATTGCCCCTCTGACATTGTATATATCACAATTCCATTGACTCTACTTCATATACTATACTCCATATCCCGTGTCCATTTGCTTTTTATTTAAGGGACCAATTTCTTCTATTTATCTGTATCCTTAAAATTAAATGTTTTTGTTTTATTGAGATACAGTTGACATATAACATTGCATTAGTCCAAGGTATACAGCATAATTATTTGATATATGTATATATTGCCAGATGATTACCACAATAAATTTAGTTAAGATCCATCAGTGACCTCAGATAGTTACAATTTTTTTCTTGTGATGAAGACTTTTAAGATCTATTCTCTTAGCAACTTTTAAATATATAGTATGGTATTATTAACTATTGTCACCATGTTATACATTACATCCCTAAAACGTGTTTATCTTGTAACTAGAAGTTTTTACCTTTTGACCACCTTCACCCATTTCCTGCACTCCACTGCAGTCTCATCTTCCCCTGCCTCTGGCAATCACCAATCTGTTCTCTGTATCTATGAATTCATTTTTTTTAAGATACCACGTATAAGTGAGATCATACAGTATTTGTCTTTGTCTGACTTATTTCTCTTAGCATAATGCCCTCAAGGCCCATTCACATTGTCATAAATGGCAAGATTTCCTTTTTTTTATGGCTGAATAATATTGTTATATCTGTAGCTCTCTCTATATATCTATTTTTATATATTTTGCATTGACTTTATCCATTTATCCATCAATGGATATTTACACTTAGGTTGTTTCCATGTCTTGATATAAATAATGAACATGGGGGCACAAATACCTTTTTGAGATACTGATTTTGTTTCCTTTGTTTCCTTTCTTTCCTTTGTACCCAGTGGAATTGCTGGGTCTTATGGTAGTTCTATTTTCAACTTTTGAGGAACCACTATATGTTTTCCATAGTGGCTGTACCAATTTACATTCCCACCGACAGTGTTATTTGTTTCTTATATTTTAAAATAGTCATTGTAATGTATTATGATGATATACTATGCTATATAGTATATATAATATATGATACAGCTATATAATTTAATATAATATATAATTAATATAACAGCAATAAAAAAATTAGAAGAAATTGAATCGAAGAACCTAGGTAAAACCTGTCACAGTTTAGCTTCATGAAGAACTCTTAAGCATATGAACTCATTTATTTTTCTTGTAATCCCACTTTTTTTTAAAGACATTATGGGGGAATTGGGAAAGGGGAACAGTATTGGGGAAGGGGAATAGCCAAGTTGTTGTCCTTCAATCTTAGTTGTGGAGGGCGCAGTTAGCTCAGCTCCAAGTCCAGTTGCCATTGGCCAGCCTTCGGCAGCTCATGGCCGCTTAGCTCAAGGTGCTGTGTTGAATCTAAGTTGTGGGTGGGCATAGCCCACCATTCCATGTGGGAGTCGAACCGGAAACCTTGTTGCTAAGAGCACAAGCTCTAACCACTGAGTCATCCAGCCTCCCAATGGCAGCTCAGGGAAGCTCAGCTCAAGGTGTGGTGTTCAATCTTAGTTGTGGGTGGGCACAGCTCACCATCCCATGTGGGAGTCGAACTGGCAACCTTGTTGTTAGGAGCACGTGCTCTCACCAGCTGAGCCATTCTGCCACCTGTTGGCAGCTCAGCAGCAGCTCAGCTTGGGCGCAGCTCACTGGACCATGTGGGAATCTAACCGGCGACCCTGTTGCTCTGAGCTCACTCTCTTAGCAAACTTGGCCGGCCCCCATTTTAAATTTTGAAATGAACAATACATGGTATTAAGCATATCAAGTCTGATAAGTTCTCATAGCATCTTCAACATTTCTATTAAGAAGTAGAAGAAACTTTTTGTGTAGTATTAGAGAGTCACCTTTTGGTGTTATATCCATAAGTGCTTTTAAATAATCAAGTCTTTGCGATTATTTGTTCTCATAAGTAGTATTTCTAACCCTTAGACTAGAAATAGAGCTTTTAAAGAAGGATTTTAAGCTTCAAACTGTATATGTTTAGATAGTTAACATATTTATTCCTTTTCTTCAAAGCAAAATATTTATTAAAATCCCAGCTGCCTCTTTTGGAGAAATTGATAACTTGATCCTAAAATTTATACAGAAATGCAAAGGACTTAGAATAGTCAAAGTTACTTCTTTTTATAGAAGAACAAAGTTGGAGCACTAACACTACCCCATTTTAAAGCTGTAGCCATTTGTATTAAAGCTACAGTAATCAAGATAGAGTGGTATTGGTATAAAGATAGACATGTAGATCAATGGAATAGAATTGAGTGTCCAGAAAGAAACCCTTACATTATGGTCAGTTGATTTTTTCAACAAAGATGCCAAGGAAATTCAGTGGAGAAAGAACAACCTTTTCAACAAATGGTACCGAAACACACACACACACACACACACACACACACACACACACACACACACACTAAAAAAAAATGAACTTGGATGCATACCTCTCACCACATACAGAAATTAAATGGATCATAGGCCTAAGTGTAAAATCCAAAATGAGAAGACATAAGAGAAAATCTTTGCTGGCATGAATGTAAAATCTTTCAACCACTTTGGAAAATAGTTGGACAGTTTCTTAAAAGACTTAACCATTCAACCCAGCAATTCCACTTTAGGTTTCTATCGATGAGAAATTAAAATGTATATTCATCCAAAGACTTGTATATGAATGTTCATGGCAGGATTATTCATAGTATCCCCAAACTGGAAACAATCCAACTGTACATCAACTGATGAATGGATAAACCAAATGTAATATATTCATGTAATGGAAGACTACCCAGCAATAAAAAGGAATGAATTCCTGTTACATACTACACATGGATGAACCACAAACACATTATCATTAAGTGAAAGCCAGGCAGAAGACTGCATAATATATGATCCCATTTATATGAAATTTTCAGAAATTACGGATTTATAAAGACCAAAAACAAATCAGTGGTTGCCTGCCCTGGGAGTGGGGATTGACTGCATATGAGCCCAAGGGAACTTTTTGCAGTGATGGAAATGTTTTACAACTGTATCTTGGTAATGGTTGCATAACTATAAATTTCCTAAAAAATAATTGAATTTTATACTTTAAAATGGTGAATTTTAGAGTATGTAAATTATACCTCCATAAAGTTGTTTTAAAAAAATAGACATTGTATTAGAGCTTAATGAGAGAAGCAGAACAAGTAGATTATATATATCCCCTATATGTATCCTTGTGTGTGTGTGGATTTATTACAAGGAATTTGCTTATGCAATTGGGGCTGGTTAGATAAATCCAAGGTCTGTAGGGTAGGCTGTCAGGAAGGGAAAATCCAGAGAGGGGAGAGTAATTATAGTTAGCTGCAGTTTGGAGGCTAACTCAGGACATGCTTAAGCCTTCTTTTTAAAAGGACTTTCACTGATTAAGTCAGGTGACCCAGATAATCTCCCTAGATTAATGTCAATTTATTAGGGACTTGAATTACGTATGTCTGCAAAATTTCACAGCAGCACTGGATTAGCATTTGATTAAATAACTGGGAGAAGATGTATGTATAATATAAAAGACTGTTGTTCTCCCTTTAGTTCTTGTAGAGATATGTCAGAACTGTCACATACTTATACCAAGTATTTTGTTTCCTACAGAAAGATAGTTTGCTGCTATATTTAATTTGTTTATTCACTCAAATAATGTTTTAGAGGACCTACTGTGTGCCATACACAACAATGTAGGGTGTACTCTCATTAAAAAAAATTCTTTACATGGTGACAAGCCACATACAAGATGCTCAAATACTGGTTGAATGAATATGCCAATACCACCAGGACTTACCCATCCCCCCCATTTTATTTATGCACATAGTATTCAGGCTATTATTGTTTAGATAGGAGTATCTATTGGGCAGCCTCAAATAGCAAAGTTTCACATTTCTCTCTTTAAGCATACTCATAAAATTTACACACCTTGACCTTTTTTTTGCCAAGGATTTCCTGAAGGAAAAGTGCTGTATAAACAAATGCCAAATATAGAACAAGATAAATTATATTGTTGATTAGTTACAATATTTATGGGGAAGCTACTCTGGGGACACTTGAAAACTTGATACGCCTTTGACAGAGTGTTTACATAAATCTGTTTTCCAACAGATCCAAATTTTCAATCTTGCAGTTTTCCACTATTTGAAGATCCTGATTCCTTGAACCCTTTCCAAGGGAAGGCAGTTAGGTAAAAAAAAAAAAATCTCATTTACCCAACCTCCATTTACTTGAATAAAGAATTGTTGTTGTGACTACTAATCTGTCGCAGCTCAGCAACTGCTTCTCAGGCAACCTTTATTTACCCAGTCTCTTCAACTGCGACCCATGACAGTTTCTATGGCGACAGCTTAGTATCTACGCGGCTGGCGACCGCTCAACTTGGAGTCTAGAGGTTTCACTCCTCGTTTTGCCTCTTCCATTCACTAGAGGAGAAGCTCACTAAACATTTCCCTCTTATCTGCGCCTTTGGGAAGTAGTGAAAAACAGGTACTTCCTTGTCCTCAGCTTTCCTCTTCACCCCTCTTCCAGGCCAGGAGATCATGAATTGGGTGCCAGCAGAAATACCTTTTTTTTCAAGGCAGGAATCTCCAAATTCTGTTGGCATCTGCAGCAAATGCAGTTGGTATCACAGATAATTGTTCAGCATTTACATGAAATTTTAGATTTCTTATGCGTTAAGTGTGCCTATTTTGGCTTGATTATAGATAGTATAACTGTCTTGGAAGGTAGCAAGACTAAGATATGATATTGATGTTTAAATATTAATGATATTAAGTTGGTTTGCGGTGATTATACTTCAACAACTGTTTTTGTTGTTGTTGTGATTTATGTCTTACGGAAATTTTGAACCCAGAATTTTAGAACTGCAGGGTATTTAGAGAACATCTAATCTATTTCCTTAATTTCATCTTTCAGGAAATGAAGCCCTAACATGGAAGTAACCAGCTTCATTTTTCCATAGCAAGTGGGTGATAGATCTCTTAACAGGAATCCCTGCCCACTTATTTCAACTGTCATTTTTTAGACTGATACCATGTTTGGGAGGAAGATCTAAAAAGGCCTAGCATTTTTGGTATTGATATATAAGAAATGTTTTGAATATATGGAAGCTAGCTTTTACAATAATGGCTTTATGGACTTTTTCTCCTTAGCGTATAGAATATTTTAATCTTTAGGGGACCAAGATGTCAGATCCAAACAAAGCTGCCATTGCAGCAGAAAAGGAGGCTCTGAACTTGAAGTTACCTCCCATCGTTGGTCCTCCTGAAAACATAGGTGTTAACACATCAACACAAAGTAAGCTGCTGAATTACAGAAGATCCAAGGAGCAGAAGAAGACAATTAATCAGTTAGTGTAAGTAGCATATTAATAAATAATTCTTGTTTGGAATTCAAGTAAAATGATTAGTGTTCGTATTCTCATAAAAAGCTTTAATTACAGGTTTTTCATGGGCAAAATACCATCTTAAACTTCAATTAGGAAAACAATTGAAAAAGTAATCATAGTGATAATAAATGATATATAGAGGGTGCCAAAAAATGTATACACATTTTAAGAAAGGAAAACTATTAAAATTGTAATAATATATACCAATAACAAAAGATGAACACAAGTCACATTTGACTTCTGCAATTACAAAAGGTGCTCAAAGTGGTTACTGTCAGTGTCCAGACACTTCTGATTACAGCAAACTACTGCTTGAGCAACGCTAACCAAAGGGTCCACTTGTATACATTTTTTTGGCACCCTCGGTATATTGCTTATGCTAATCAGCATTTAAGCATTATTTTAATCACTTCACCTAAACTTCTCACAACAGCCCTATAAGATGGCCTCTATTGTTATCTCTATTTTATAGATGAGTAAAGTGAGGTACAGAGAAGTTAAGTAACTTGCCCAAAGTCACACAGCTGGGGTTTGGACCCCAGCGGTCTGGTTCTAGACTTCATATACTTTAAGTACCACACTATTCTTCCACTCAATATATTGTAACCATACTGGTCCCTGAAAGTAAAACCAAGTAATTGGGACCCTACGAATAGCATTGCATTTGAATAGCATTGCAAATACTTAATAAAATATCTTGAAACTACTTGTACTTAAATTTTTTTACATGCAAAAGAAAATATAGTCTAACATCCTGCCCTTCCCCCTCCAATTTAGTGGAAATTAAAACTAATTTAGGTGCTAGCTACTAAAGGCTGTGATAAGGATGGTTCAGTTCATTTCAGCAGTTACTGGGAGTTTCCTAGGTACCTGACTCTTCTGGGCTTTGGGGATAATTAAGAAGAAAAAGACATTGATCTCATCTGTACAATTCTAACCTAACACTCAATGATAGAATGGGAAATTTCTCTCTGGTGGACTTCTGCTTCTCTTTCTACATTCTCTTTCCCTTCATGGTTTGCCTCATTTATACATATTTTTGCAACTGACTAAGTTTTTGTTTTGTTTTGTTTTAAAGATTTTTATTGGGGAATTGGGGGAGGGAAACAGACAAGTTGCTATCCTTTTGTTCTTCAGTCTAATTGTGGAGGACATTGCTTCACTGGCCCATGTTGGTATTATCATTGCGCTCTTCCCGGGTGAGGCAGCCTCTCGAAGACCATTGGATGGCTGCTCACGGTGGCTCACGGCAGCTCATGACAGCTCACGAAAGCAAACGCCAGCTGCTGGCCAGTCTCACTGCAGCCTACGCTGTCGCCTGCAACTCGCTGCAGCCCAGCTCCAGGTTGAGCTGTTGTTTACTATCTTAGCTGTAGAAGGCATAGCATCACTGGCCCTCATATGTGGGATCCAAACCGTAGTCCTGCTGCTCAGAGCTGGTGTCCCAACCCATCTCCTAACAAATGTGCCACTCAGCCGACCCTGCAACTGACTAAGTTTTACTGTCTGTTACATTGTTGATTATCATATTATTGCTAATTTAATTTAAATTTTTGCAAATTTTACTTTCCTTATAAGTAAACAGGTCTGTTAATTATATAACTTCTTTAGATTTGCATTTTTATTAGTTTATCAATCATTTAATCATATTTAAATTCAAATTTATAAGCTACATTAACTAATGTCAGTATATGTATTATTAAAGATCCTTTACTCATTTTCATTTCTAAGACTATACTCAATGTGATGTATAGTGATGGGGTTTCCTTAGGAGTTACATATTGTTCTTACTCTAAAACCTTTCATTTTCTCACATTTTCATGTTGAACTATTGCAGTTCCATGAATATATTTTTCATAGTTTAGTAAAAGATAAATTTCACAATTGTTCTCTGCAGTTTCTTTCACTGGAAGGTGTTTTTGTGCCTTAATCTTTAAACTAGTACTTTAAGGCTTAGTATACAGATCACCTCCTCTGGAAAGCCTTCTCTTAATCCTCTTCATGCATCTTTAACTCTGTCTACATATTTCTCATATCAGTTTATTTAGCAGACATTAAGTACCTACTGTTATATAGACGCTGTGCTTGTTACTGGGGAGACAATAGAGAACACAACACAAAGGACTGTGTCTTTAGAGAAGCTTATATTCTAGTGGGAGGAGACAGACAGTAAGTATATTTTTAAAAAAGTATATTAGCCTTTTAGATAGTGACAGGTACTGGGAAGACATAAGATAGTGGAATAGAGAGTCACAGGAAAGGTTTTCCCAGGAACATTCCAGGAAAGGCCTGTGGAGATGATATTAAAGTAGAAAATCTAAATAATCAAAACCTTGTCATTTGAATAAACATGGTGATAGCACTCTAGTAAAGGGAATAGCAAGCATGAAAGCCCTGAAATATGAATGCTTTTAGTGTGTTCTAGGAATTGGCAAAGGCCAATGTCACTAGATTATCAGGGGCCGTGGGAAGAGTGGTATCAGGTGAAGATGGAGAGAAAGGTAGGGGCAGATTGTGAAAGGCCATGTAAGGATTTCAGATTCCATTTTAAGTGCAATGGAAGCCACCGAAATGTTTTAACCTGGGAAGTGACATGAAATCCAACTTACACTTAAAAAATATCACTCTTGCTATTAAGAATAGACTGAAGTGGTGCTGGCCAAGTGGCGTGTTGGTTAGAAATTGGCTTGGGATGCCAGCTCTGAGCAGCAGGGCCCAGTTCGGATCCCACATATGAGGGCCAGTGATGCTACGCCCTCTACAGCTAAGATGGTGAACAGCAGCTCGACCTGGAGCTGGGCTGCCATGAGTCGCTGGCTATGGCGTAGGCTGCAGTGTGGCTGGCTGGCAGCTGGGGTGAGCTGTCATGAGCTGTCATGAGCCACCGTGAGTGGCCATCCAATGGCTGGTGAGTGATTACCTCACGCGGGAAGAGCGCAATGATAACACCAACATGGGCCAGTGAAGCAACATCCCCCATAACTAGACTGAAGAACCAAAGGACAGAAACTTGTCTATTCCCCTACCCCGATTCCCCAATGCTGTTCCCCTCCCCACAATTCCCCAATTAAAAAAAATCTTAAAAAAGAAAAAAAAAATAGACTGAAGTGGAGGGGAAGAGGGCAAGAATAGAAGGAAACAAAGATACCAGGTAGGATGCTTTTGTAGTAGCATAGATGAGAACTTATGGTGGTTTGGCTGTAAGTCTGGAGACAATGGAGGAGGAGAGAGTAGATTTAAGGGTATATGAGTATGTTTTGGATCCCAAATCAATAGGACTTACCATTGGATTGCCTTTGGTAACAAGGTAAATAGTAGTGTTTATAGAGAATTGGAAGTTCAGGAGATGATGGGGGGTGGAGAGGTCAAAAGCAATAATTCCTTTTTTCTTTTTTGGAGTTGGGGTGCTATGTGATATCTAAGGGAAATATGTTAAGTAAGCAGTTGGATATGTAAGAGACAAGGCATAGGCTAGAGATACCAATTTGGGAGTCAGCAGGATATAGATGATTTTTAAAGGGAATAGTTGAAATCAGAGAGAAAGAGAGAGAGAATGGGAATTGAGAAGAGAAGAGAAGAAGGCCCAGGACTAAGCATTTAAGAATTACAATATTTAGATGTTGGGTATAGAAGGGCCAACCAGCAAATAGACTGAAGAAGTGCCTCCAGTGAGGCAGGAGGAAAAGCAGAAGAACAGGATGTCATAAGGAGAGAGAGCAAAGTATGTTATAACACAATGTATTATTATTTATTTTCTTTGTTGTTGTTCTCTTCTACTTTGACATACTTGAGAACAGAGATTTCAACACAAAGAACAGTGTCTGTCATGTTGTCGTTGGTGAATGAATGAGTGAATGAATGAATTTCTTAAGGTAGAACTTTATTGTGCTTGCACAGATCTGTATTACTGTACTACTCTCACTTGGGTGCTTAATAAAAAATGTTGCCTCAAAATAACCTGAAGCGAAGTGGAGTATTAATACTGAGATTAGAATTGTCATGTGTTTTATTTGGGAAAAATGCATTTGGAATGAAGTTTTTATACCAGAAACACATTTTTCTGGATGACTGTGGATTTTGTGATTCTCTATTCCTTGCTTCCAGAGTCCAGGAATGAGCCACTTCTTCCTTGACCACTGTCTCCCTCTTGATTCAGACTAGCTTTTCTCTCCTTCACTGCATGTAGTCTATCACACAGTCCTTTGAAGTTATCCAGGTTTGATTTATTTATTTGTTTTTGATTGTTAACACACAAAGCAAAAACAAGGGGTGAAAAGGCTCTCTCTTATTCTTCCCAGCTCTTTTTATTTATAGCAATAGGAAAAATCACACTCCAGGAAATTGTTGCTATACTAAGAGGTGGCATTTGTACATAAAGAGCTCAGAGAAATTAGGCATATTTATGTTGGGATAGTTACAGTGCAAGCCAGAAAGTGCCAACTAGCATAACAAAATATAAAGCAAATTCCTTGAAAGTATAGATCACTGAGAGCTAGTCTGTTTAGGGTGAGAATGATGGATGAAGGGAAGTTTGGCCTTGGGCTTGATGGTTAAATAAGAGAGGAAGGAGAATATCTCAGGCACATTTTCTACTTCATGTGAAAAAGCCTTTGGAATTTTAGTTTGGTCAGGTTCAGTATGACTCAACAGGGAAATGAAGCTACTCAAAAAGTTTATTAAGTCTTATGCTGCTTTAATAAATGTAAAATGTCTGGAATGTGGGAGAAAAAATTTTCACTGCACACTGGTCATAATACATCTGGAATTCTGGGATCACATTTTAAGAGGGATGTTGATAAACTGTAATAGCTACAGAGGAAAGTGAGGAATTTTGAAACTACCTCATTTGAAGGAAGCTGATTCACTTAATGGGGAAGAGTATAGATAGACTCTGGCATCAGACATGCCCGAGTTCATATCCCATCTCTGCAGATTATTAGTGATGTAAATTTTTCAAGTCAGGTAACTTTACTTCACCTTCCCATCTGTAAGAGGGAGATAAGTATAATGCTCTTAAGACTGTAAGCCAATACCTAGAACATAATAAGCTCACCATAAATTGTAACTTTTATTGACAGGAATAGTTGAAGGAACTGGAATATAGGTATCATTAAGTTTTAGAAGGGTATCATAGAAAAAAATATGATTCTTTGTATATAACTCCAGAGGATAGAAGTTACAAGGATACAACTCAACATAAGAAATTTGTTTCTAAGAATTTGAGCTGGCTGACAATAAATTGAGCTACCTTAGAAAGAGATGAATGCTATCCCCCCTCACTGTACAACGTGATATTTTTGAGAGTATTCATGCATTAAATAAGGTACTGACCTAGACAGGCAAGATCTTTTCCAAATCCACTATTCTGATCATTCATTCCACAGATATTTATTGACTTTGATAGACACTATCTATGAAGTGTGGTAAAAAAAATAAGGTGAATGTTTAAATTAAAAAATTTATTACAGTAAAAAGCACATTGCCGTTAATGCTCCTCAAAATACTCCCCTTCAATTGTAATAGATATGATATTGGTGGGGGGAAGTGGGGCAGCAGATTGGGGGAGGGGGGTTGTCACTTTGAGGGGTGAAAAGTATAACGATTGCACTGTGTTGTACAGCTAAAACTAATTTTTAAAAATGTATTTCACAATAATAAAAAAATACTCCCCCTTGCTTCGAACACACTTATCCCATTGTTCCTGCCACTTTCTGAAGCAGTTCTGGAAGTCCTCTTTTGTGAGTGTCTTTGGTTGAGCTGTCATGGCTGCCTTGACTATCTTACTCTTACCTATCTTTTCTTTAGATATAGTTGAAAAAATATAACAAGTTGTAATGTTTTAATAATATATGAGTGGTATCTTCAAGAGAGTCATACACTTTTCTGACTACATATTTCAGAATTGATGGAGCTAAAAGAAATTTAGATAGAACACTGAGTAAAAGAATACGTTCATCACCAGAGCCAGATTATCCTCCAACTGTAAGTTTGTTTTCTCTTTAAAAAGCTTATCTTTATTTTGTTTTCATTCTTAATTATTTTAAGTTAATCTCAATATAATTAATATTTAAAAAGACTAATACATAAATTTTAAAGTATTTATATTTTAATTTTTAAAAACTTAAATTACTTAAAAATTTTTCTCTTTGATTTAATTATGTCTTGTTTGTTTGCTTTTGACAGATGACCAGTGAACTTAAAAAGAAAGGAGTGAGTTCAATTTTTTCATATTTATTGTTTTGAAAACATTCAAAGAAATTATTACAAAGTAGCTCCTTCTGAGACCACCTGCTAAGTGCCATTCTAGAAAAGAGAGAGATTTAGAAACTTGAGATTTTTATTTTCTCTGCCTAAAGGAACAAGTATGTCATGGATGACAATATGGGTTTTAAGAATTATTAATATATTGTTGCCATTTGTTATTTGAGGATTAGTTGTAAATATTTTAGTTCTCATTTGAAACAACTGAAAGAAAAATTCAAAGGAAATGCATCTCCCTTTTCATTGTCCTAATGTTGATATAATGATGATTATTTATTGAGAATCTATTGTGTGCTAGTCACATGCTAGATGCCAGAGATTAAGAAAAAAAAGACACTGCATGGGTAACAACATGAAACTAGAATATGATTGGTGGAAAGATGACAAATGAAACATTTCTTTAACAGCAAGGAATATGGAAACTCTTGGAGCTGGTTGCACAAAAAAGGAATTTGTACATGTCCCCAAATAGGGGTACAGGATTTCCAAGTCCCTTAAAGTCCACTTTGGGGATAGAGGACTTAACGATACCTCTGTATGGGTTGAAGATATTTGGAGGAACCTCATTTTGCTTAAAAATACTTTTCCTCCTTCCCTCTCTGCCTCCCAACTTTTCTGGAGACTTTGGATGTGGATTTTCCTCTTTACTAGATATAAGAACGGATACAAAAGAACTGCAAACATTCATAAGTATTCATAAATATCTAATGTGAAGCTGGGTGAATTGCAAGACATATTTGTGTTTATGTTTTAGCATACTTACTTTTCCTCCACAGTTCCTGCCTTCTAGTGTTTTAGGTAGTTGGGCATAAAAACAGTTATTGACTCCTGAACCCACTGCTCTTGACAATCTGTGTTCTAGGAACTCTACCTCTTCATCATTGTAACCAGGGACGAATAATTGCCAAATCCTAAGGATATTTTTTCAATACTTCTCTCACTCCAGTTAACTTTTTAAAAACCTTTTTACTTTTAAATAATTGGACATATGGATCAGTGGGACAGAATAAATGACCCAATAAACCCATACAAGTACAATCAACTGATTTTTGATGAAGGTGCAAAAATCAATTCAATGGAGAAAGGGTACTCTTTTCAACAAATAGAGTGGAACAATTGGACATCCATAAAGAAAGAAAACAAACAACAACAAATGCCAAATCTCAGCCTAAACCTTGCACTATGTACAAAAATTATTGAAAAGTGATCATAGATTTAAATGTAAGTTGTAAAACTATTTAAAACTTTTAGAAGAAAACAGGAGAAATGTGAAAGTATAGAAAATTTAGAAGAAAACTGAGGGCTGGGCAAAGAGTTCTTAGATATGACATGAAAAGTACAATCCATAAAAGAAAAAAACCCCGATGGATTATATTTCATCACAATTAAAAACTATTGCTCAGTGAAAGACCCTGTTAAGGGGATGAAAAGAAAGGTATACACTGGGAGGAAATATTCACAAATTACATATCCAGCAAAAGATTTGTATCTAGGATTTATAAAGAACTCTCAAAATTTAACAGTATAAAAACAAACAATCCAGTAAGAAAATGGATGAGACATGAAAAGACAGTTTATAAAGAGGGTATATGGAAGGCAAATAAACACAGGAAAGATGTTCAACATCATTAGCCATTAGGGAAATGCAAATTAAAACATGATGAATTATCACTACATACCCATTAGAATGGCTAAAATTAAAAATAGTGACAGTTCTAACTATAATTGAATATATATATAGTCACAGAATGTGGTGTATAGTGTGGGAGTGGAGTCAATGGAATTGTAATAGATATGTATGATATCAGGGGTTGGGGGAGTGGCAGAGTGGATTGGGGAGAGGGGTTGTCACTTTGCGAGGGAAAAAAGTATAACTATTGCACTGTTTTGCACACCTGAAACTAATTTTAAAAATGAGGCTAAATAAACAGGTAGCACAAGAGAGTGCCTTTATGGCAAAAAAATTAAAAAAAAAAAGCATAAAATAAAAAAAATAAAAATAGTGACAATTCTACCTGACTCTTGACACTGCTGACCATTCATTTCTTTTATATTCTCTTATATTTATTCTGGTTCTCTCTTATTTCTGTCATCTTTATGGGTTTCTCTTCCCTGCCTGACTTGAGGCCCACTGTTTTCTTTCCTTTAATCTTCCTGGATGATTCTCTCCTTTTCTGAATTCAACTGCCTTCCATATATTGATGACTCCCAGAGATCTTTATGCACAAATACCTTAAATTCAACATGTCAAAAAAACTGTACTCATCAGTTTCCTCCAGAAGATACCTCTTCCTCCTTATTCTCTATCCCTAGTTGCTGTTATCACTATTCAGTCACTCATGCTTAAAGCTTCTCTTTTTCTCTTCCCAATTACCTACCTGACATACAGTTAGTCCCCAAGTGCTGTGAATACTTCTCCAATCAGTCTGCTTTTTGTCCTAGCCTTAGATTAGGCCTTTGTCTCTTGTCTTGACTGAAGTAGCCATCAATGGCTTTCCATAACCTGTAAAATTAAAGCTTAATATGGCATGCAAGGTTTTCTGTAATATGAACTCTGCCTATTTAGCTTCTCCTCTTGCCACTCTCTGTATCACACTTTATGCTTCACTAACACGGACTTGCTTATTAATCATTGAGGAAATATTGCATTTCTCACCTTGCTGCTTTTGCCTGGCATATCCGTTCACCATCCATGCTTTTTTTTTTTAAAGTTTTTATTAGGGGATTGGAAGAGGGGAACAGTGTTGGGGAATTGAGGAAGGGGAACAGACAAGTTGCTGTCCTTTTGTTCTTCAGTCTAGTTGTGGAGGACGTCGCTTCACTGGCCCATGTTGGTATTATCACTGTGCTCTTCCTGGGTGAGGCAGTCGCTCGCCGGCCAGTGGACGGCCGCTCACGCTGGCTGCCGGCTGCTCACGCTGGCTGCCGGCCACTCATGGTAGCTCACAGCAGCCCACTGCAGCAGGAACTGCAGCCTACACCGTTGCCACCGACCCACTGCAGCCCAGCTCCAGGTTGAGCTGTTGTTCACCGTCTTAGCTGTAAAGGGCTCAGCATCACTGGCCCTCATGTGGGATTCAAACCGGGGCCCTGCTGCTCAGAACTGGCGTCCTAAGCCAACTCTTAACCAACGCGCCACTCGGCCGGCCCCATGCTTAGTTTTTTATATAATTATTTTAAAGCTTGACACTGACCTGCTTTATAGAACTGCTATAGATTTGGGGATTGAGAAAATATCTTCCTTGTCTGTAATTAATTCATTTATTCATGAGATTCTGCATAAATGTTTACTACATACTTGGTCCTGTGCTAGATGCTAAAGATTGATGAAGTAGACAGACATAGTTTTTGCGCGATGGAGCTTATATTCTAATGGAGAAAACATAGTAATCAAGTAAACAGATAAATAAACAAAGTAATTGTGATAAATACTATGAAGGAAATACAGGGTGATATGATAGTGACTGGAGAGGGAGTGGAGACCATGAAAAGCAGGTGGTCAGAGAAGGCATCCCTTAGGTGGTGCCATTTTGGAGACCTGAATGGTAGAAAGGAGCTAAACATGGGAAGACCTGGGGTTGAGAATTTCCCAATAGAAGGAACAGCTAAGTTTAAAATCCCTGAAGGAGAAAACTTTTTGGTATATTTCAGGAGCTGAAAGAAGGCCAACTTGACTCAGCTCGTGGGAGGAGGGTATAAAATAAACTTGAAGAAGGCATTGGGGCCAGATCACCAGGGCCTTCTACCTGTTGTAAGGAGTTCAGGTTTTATTCAAAGTGCAGTGAGAAGTTATTGGAGAATTCTATTCATGGGAATAATATAATTTGATTTACATTTTAATAATAAAAAGCCACTTGACAATGATGTGAGAAAAATCACTCTGACATTTTAGGGACTGGATTGTGGCCAGGGCAAGAGTAAACAACATGAAGAACCAGTTAGTTGTAGAAGCAACAATTTAGATGAGAAATTATTGTAGTTTGGAATAGAGTGATAGAAATAGAGCTATAAGGAATTGATAGATTCAGAATATATTTTAGATGTAGAAATGATAGGACTTGCTGATAGATTAGATATGGAGGGTGAGGTAAAGAGGAAACAAGGATGACTCTTAAGGTTTTTGCCCGATTTTACAGGGTAATTGATGCTGTTTATTGAGATGGCGAAGACTGAGGAAGGAACAGATTCGGAGCTGGGGAGATCAAGAGGTCTTGTTTGGCTATGCTGGAGAGTTCAGGAAGAGCTTAGTTCTAGAGATACAGATTTAGGACTCATCAACATATATAGGTGATATTTATAGTCACAGGACTAGGTGACATCACTTAGGGAGAGAGGGAAGAGAAAGAGTGGGGAGGGCATCAGGTTCATTATTAGACAGAAGTCAGTCCATTGATATAGTGAGGGATTGGGGACCATCATAAGAGATGTTTGAGGCTCATCCTGTACTTTCCCTGTTTTAACCCTGGAATCAGTCATTTCCCCAAGGATTCCTGGCTCTCTTTACTACAGAATGGTATTTAGAAACCATGATATACGTGTTAGGTGTGTTTCTTGACGTTGAATGTAACTGCTTCTTGACTCAGCAGAAAGAGCTAGGAAATTGTGTCTATCTATCCATCCAACTTTCTATCATTTATCTCTTAAAAACCAGTTGTTTATATTGATGCCTCCTATTCCAGTTCAACATCACAGGGTTCATTCTAGTCTTCCCTCTTTCTGTATTTGTAGCTCCCTTCTCTGACAGAAACCTGGCTTTTATAAACCACAATTATTTACTTATTTTGTTAAATCCTAAAATACACATGAACTGTTGTAAAATTACTAACTCACAACACTGTGAAAAACAGACCTATCCACTATAGTTCAATATTTTTCTATAATTTTTTTAAAAAATTTTTTATTGGGGAATTGGGGGGATGGGAACAGTGCTGGGGAATTGGGGGAAGGGGAACAGACAAGTTGCTGTC
>NW_017731537.1:2918490-2925331 GCF_001890085.2 Hipposideros armiger
AGCAACGTCCTCCACAACTAGACTGAAGAACAAAAGGACAGCAACTTGTCTGTTCCCCTTCCCCCAATTCCCCAGCACTGTTCCCATCCCCCCAAAACCCCAATAAAAATCTTTAAAAAAAAGAACTTCATCTTTGCTCTAGTGATTTGAGACGCCATGTTTGTCAAATACATATAAATTTTCTATGTATTGGATCTATATCTAGACTTTCTATTTTTTTCTGCTGATCTGTCTGTTCATGCACCTATACCACACTGTTCTAATTAGGAGAGCTTTATATTATATTTTAATATCTTCTAGTAAGGTTAGTCCTCCCTTGTAGATTTTCTTTCTCAGGGATTTCTTGGCTATTCTCACATGTTTTGTTTTTTTTCCACATGAACTTTATGCTTAACTCGTTTACAAAGGTACATAAAAACATATATAGATATTTTTATTAGCATTGCATTAAATTAATTTTGGTACAAACTGAAATTTTCATGATGTTAAAATGTCTTTTCCAACATCACATGTTATCTTTCCATTTGTTCATTTCTATTTTTGTTGGATTACTCATTGTTATAGGAGAATTTATGAAATTACATTGTATTACTTTGTACCAGAATACAATCTCCAAGAGGGCAAGGCTTTGTCTGTTTTGTTTACTACTATGTTCTCAGCATTTGGAACAATGTCTGAATATATGTTGAATTAATGAATATTGTTGAATGAAGGAAGTTAGAAAAAGGATCTTTGTTTTGCCTTGAGAAAATGAAAAGTATATTAAGAACATTAATTAGGCGAGAACTCATAAATAAACAATAATATAAAAAGGTACCTTTGTAGATCGTACTTTTGGGTAAAATGTTTTTATGAAAATATGTTATTTTGCAGGATATTTTTGTTTTGAAAAAATGTCTTGAGAAGACAGAGCTCAGGAGTTAAAATGAAATGATATGCCATTAAAACATTTAATTTTTTTCGTATTACGTTCTCAGTTCAACTATATTTACATGAAGCAATGTGTAGAAAGTAGTCCTATAGTACCTATTCAGCAGGAATGGCTGGACCATATATTAATGCTGATACCTGAGTCTTTAAAGGAAGGGAAAGAAAGAGAAGAACTTGTTGAAAGTCTCATAAATGAGGTGTCAAGTGACTTTGAAAAAAGCATGAAGAGATATTTGGGTAAGTAGCATATAACACATGCCAAGCTTCTTTTACCTTTGCTTCCTTGCCCCTCCTAATCAAAAGTAGAAATATGAATAATGAATGTTATATATTTAGTTATATGTATTTCGTAGATATTATTTTTATTTAAAGTTATTATTTATAAAGATATTATTTTTATAATAAAGATATTATTATTATTATTATTATTATTATTATTATTATTATTATTATTTACTGAGTCATCCTGCCACCTGTTGACTGCTCAGCAGCAGCTCAACTTGGGCTGGGAATCAAACCGGTGACCCTGTTGCTCAGAGCTCGCATTCTTGAGCAAGCCCTTAACCAACTGAGCTAACTCAGCCGGCCTCAGTAAATATATTAGTTTTATTTTGAGCCTATAACCTAGTTAAAATATTTGTAATTCAAGGCATTTTTTGTAATTTTTTATATGCCTGTTAGCTAAATAATGTTTTGATTTTTCCCTTTGTCTTTCCCTTTTGCTCTACTATTTACAGGATTGTAAGCTAAATTAATAGATTTGGGAGATTTATTAGGATTTAATCTTTGCAGTTTTTTTGGAATAAATTTTCTTCAGTGGCCATGTCAATGACCTTTGAATAGACAGAAAGCAAAAAATTGAGAACTCACTGAAGCTTTACTATGTCTGAATTCACCTCCAAAGTAAGGCCAAAATAGTACCAAGAGCTTGATTTTGTTTCAAATAAAAGAATTTTTGTTTTATACTCATTTGAATGCTTAGTAAACTATACCATCCAATATCAAAAGTTAGAAACTTTCACTTGAGTAGGTCTTCAAAGAAGTTTCAAGTGTTAATACATATATGTATTTTAGTGAAGAGTGTTCTTATGAAACCTCCGGTTAGATGGCTTGAAGATGAAGGAGGCCCTTTACCTGAATCCCCTGTGTGAGTAAATTATTTTAAAAATAGTATTGCACCTAGGTTTTGATAACAGATTGAAAATAAATTGATCTTACTTTTAAGTCTACAACTGTGAAATTCAAAGATATTTTGAACACACCTAAAAAAATAGTACTACATTTTTTCCCCCAGAGGTATCCTCTACACTGTATTTGTCTAGTTGTTGCTTACACAGTTAGGGGAACCTATATGGATGTATAGTTCAACGTGACCTTAAGTAAGCTTTGTTGTAAGCCAGATAGATTTCTCCATCTTTTCTCCCCAATCCTAAGAATGGTGTTTGTTTATCTCTACCCAAGGTACCTGAGCCAGAGCACAGTGGACGGTAGCAGAGCCCTTCTGCCTGGCCATCAGCCTTCCTTACCCACAAACGATCTCTATTCTCTGTATGGTGCTTACCAGAGGGGAAGCGGGTGAGGGGATTATGAAGAGGTTAAAAGGTGTCAAATACATATATGTTGACAGAAGGAGATTAGACTTCGGGTGGTGAGCCCATAATGGAATATGCAGATGTTGTATTATAAAGTTGTACACCTGAAACTCCATATGTTATTAACCAATGTCACTCCAATAAATTTAATTTAAAAAGATTTTAAATGATTTCCATTCTCTCTGAAGATAAGGAATGCACTTTCAAGATCTTGATGTATATTTATTACATGCATATCTCCTAAGGCTCCCATTGTTGATCACATTTCCCTCTTCTCAATCCTCAGTCTTCTGACTTTAATACTAATTTCATGTTATAAATATTATTTCCTAAAATTTAGAGTACATTTGATCCTGTTTGATATGATGTATTGCTTTTCCAGAGGCCTGGATTATTCTAATCCTTGGCATTCTAGCTATCTGCAGACAAGAAATCAAATATTAGCTAATTTGCACATTGTTCATCCAGTGATGAAGGTATTACTGGACCTTGGTTATACGACATTTGCTAATACAGTTTTGCTGGACTTAACAGGAATTAGGTAAAATCCCATATTTATTAATTAACATTTACAATATGAAAGTCTCCTGTTTGACTCTTTATGCTTTGACTATGTAATTTTTAAAACTGATTGATAAATCTTCAGAACTTTTCTTTAGATTAAAAATATTATTAAAATTTATCTTATTTGTTTCAACAATTGTATACCAACCAATATTTGCTTTAAAATTCATATTTATTTTTCTCATAAATAGAGCTAAAGGTCCAATGGATTGTGAATCACTGATAAATGATTTATCAATACAAATTAGAAAAGCAGAAGAGAAAATAATGAACACATGGTATCCAAAGGTTATAAATCTTTTTATCAAGAAGGAAGCACTAGAAGGTATTAAACCTGAAAAATTGGATGCATTTTATAACTGTGTTTCCACACTTATGTCAAATCAGGTAAATATGTTTTATATATTTTAAATGATAATGTTATTAAAATTAGTTTAGTATTTTAAATAAAATTATATTTAAATATAGTGCTAAGTAATTATTTTGAAATCAGTTATGAAAAACATTTTTACTATAATTTTATTTAAATAAATTTAGCAGGAAAATGTTTCATTTCTGAAGCAATCTAAAATGAGAGTAAAGTCTAGGAGTGTGTGTCAATATTATGAGTGATTACTGGACTCATATAAAGGCTATAAGCTAATTATCTATAGCTTTGTTGGAGTATATTAACAAAAGGACTATCCTAGCAAACATATTTTTGAACGTATGAAATTCCAAGTTGATTGATTCTCATTTCATTCTCAATAAAATTTTGGTTCCAAATGTTATTGGTCATCTTTAAATTACAAACAAAGAAAATGTTAATTTTATGCAATTATATTCATAGACTCCTTAGATATTTATTATTATAGAAATATAATTCTAGAAAAATAGTTTTTAATAAAAACTTTCCCTTGTGGTAAAGATCTCCAAAGCTTCCATGAATTTTGCAAAATTTCAACAATTTTGCAATTGCTAAAAGGACAATATATATTTATGTATTGATGATATATTATATATTTTTTATTGAATTATTTTTTATTATGAAATACACATTTTTTAGAGTTAGTTTCAGCTGTACAACACAGTGCAATAGTTATACTTTTTACCCCTCCAAGTGACAACCCTCTCTCCCAATCCGCCACCCCATTTCCCCCCAATATCATACAAATCCCTTGACTCCACTCCCACACTATACTCCATGTCCCATGACTCTCTCTCTCTGAGAGAGAGAGAGAGAGAGAGAGAGAGAGAGTTCATGGGCATTTCGGTTGTTTCCAAGTCTTGACTATTGTGAATAGCACCGCAATAAACATAGGGGTACATATATTTTTTTGAATTAGCGTGTTGGGTTTCTCTGGATAGATACGCAAGAGTGGAATTGCTGGGTCATATGGTAGGGTAGTTCCATTTCCAGTTTTTTGAGATACCGCCATACTGATTTCCATAATGGCTGCACCAATCTGCAGTCCCACCAACATTGCACCAGGGTTCCCTTTTTGCCACAACCTCGCCAGCACTTGTTGTTTGTTGATTTATTGATGATAGCCATTCTGACTGGAGTGAAGTGGTATCTCATTGTGATTTTTTTAAATTAAATTATTTTTTATTATGAAATACACATTTTTTATAAAATTATTTTTATTATGAAATACACATTTTTTAGAATTAGTTTCAGCTGTACAACACAGTGCAATAGTTATACTTTTTACCCCTCGAACTGANAGTGTCACTGGCCCTCATATGTGGGATCCGAACCGGGGCCCTCTGGCGTCCCAAGCCAGTTCTTAACCATCGCGCCACTCGGCTGGCCCTATAATTTTTTTGTACTTACTTTGAAGGTATATATTCAAAATACTGTGTTCAAAAGTTACAGTTAGGTTCATTTCTTTCTGCTGTTTTTTTCCCTCTTTTTAAAATTAGTTTCAGGTGTACAAAACAATGTACTAGTTAGACATTTACACCTCTCAAAAAGGATAAAAAATTATGGAACGCTTCATGAATTTGTGTGTCATCCTTGTGCTAATCTTCTCTGTATCATTCCAGTTTAGTATATGTGCTGCTGAAATGAGCACTCTTTCTGTTTTTAATTTTGAGTTTCTTCCCCTGCCTCAATTCTTACTGATTTTCTTATATTTTGAGCATATGAAACAATAGCATGGTTTAAAAGTCAAAACTATAACAAAACATGTACTCCCATCCCTTCTACTCTGTTTCCACTCCCCATACTTTCTACCCCTTCCAGCCCACTCCCTTTATATAACCAATCTCATTAATTTCTGGTTTATTTTAACTGTGTTAATACTTTATTTCCCTTTTATCTTACACAAAATGCATCATACTATAAATATTCTTTTACATTTTGTTTATCCTAGAAATCACTCCATATAATTCATAGAGGCCTCCTTCATTCTTTTTTCCTCCAGCTTTGTTGAGATATAATTGACATACAGCATTGTGTAGTTTAAGGTGTACAATCTGTTGATTTCATTTCCTCATTCTTTTTTTATTGCTGCACAGAACACCAGTGTGTGGATGTATAATAATTTATTCAGCCACTCTCAAATGCCTCCAGTATTTTGCTGCAGCGAATAACCTTGTGTTTTTTCATATTGCTGGAGGTATATTTTGAATTTCAAAAAGTGGGACTTCTGGGTCAATGTGTAGTGTTGTTAGGTATTGCAAAATTTCTCTTCATGAGGGCTGTGCCAGTTTGCCTTCGTACTCAGAATTTTTGAGAGTGGTTGCTTCCCCATACTCTCACCACAGAATGTGAGGGTCATAATTTTCTTTTTTGTCAGGTGACAGTCGTTATTTCAGGGTAGTTTAAATTTGCTTTCTCTAATTATAAGTGAGATTAAAAATCTTTTCATATATTTAAGGGCAATTTTAATAATATTTTTATTGTGAAATGCTGGTTCATATCTTTTGCCTATTTTTCTATTGGTTTTTGGTCTTATTTTCCACTAAATTAAAAAAATTGAAAAATACACATAACATAAAATTTATCATCTTAAACATTTTTAAGTGTACAGTTTAGTGGTGTTATGTATTTGCACATT
The DNA here is from genome assembly GCF_001890085.2 of Hipposideros armiger. NCBI lineage: Eukaryota > Metazoa > Chordata > Mammalia > Chiroptera > Hipposideridae > Hipposideros > Hipposideros armiger. The sequence goes on from NW_017731537.1 coordinate 2,924,621, forward strand.
GTTGGGCAACCAGTCTCCAGAACTTTTGCATCTTGCAAAACTGAATCTTTACACTCATTAAATGACAACTTCCCCTTTCCCCTCAGTACCTGGCAACTACCATTTTATTTTCTGTTTCTGTGAATTTGATTACTCTAGATACTTCATATAAGTGGAATCATATACTGTATATTTTTTATCACTGGCTTATTTTATTTAGAATGATGTCCCCAAGGTCCATTCATCCCCTAAATTTTTAAGCATTCTTTACACTTTATTTGAGATATATGTTGCAAATATTTTCTCCTATGTTGTCAGTTGTCTTTTGACCTTTATATCATGACTTTTGCCATGCAAACATTTTTATTTTTATGCAGTCAGAATTTGTCAATCATTCTTTTCCATTCAAATGGAATTTGAATCATAGAAAACTTTTGCAGAAACTCAAGTTATAGAAGAATTTATCCATTTTTTTCTAGACTTTGATGGTTTCATTTAGTTACATTCCTGAACTATTTGGAGTTTATTCTTGTGTATAGTGCAAGATATTCATTAAATTTTTCTTTTGCCAAATGACTAACAAGTTGTCCTAGAACTTTTCATTAAGAACTTCATCTTTAGGCCAGCTGAGTGGCGAGATGGTTAAGAACTGGCTTGGGACGCCAGAGGGTCCTGGTTCGGATCCCACATATGAGGGCCAGTGACACTGCCCTCTACAGCTAAGATGCTGAA
>NW_017731537.1:2933621-2952255 GCF_001890085.2 Hipposideros armiger
TGTATATTCTGTTGCTTTGGGGTGAAATGCTCTAAAAATATCAATTAAATCCAGCTGGTCTAAAGTGTCATTTAAGGCCACTGTTTCTGTGTTGATTTTCTGTCTGGAGGATATGTCCATTGGTGACAACGGGGTGTTGAAGTCCCCTACTATGATAGTGTTGCTGTTGATCTCTGTCTTTATGTCTGTCAAAATCTGTTTTATATATTTAGGAGCTCCTATATGTTGGGTGCATAGATTTTACTAGGGTTATGTTCTCTTGTTGAATCGATCCTTTTATTATTATGTAGTGTCCTTCTTTGTCATTTATTGTAGTCTTCATTTTAAAGTCTATTTTGTCTGAAATAAGTATTGCTACTCGTTTTTTTCTCATTTCCATTTGCGTGAAATATCTTATTTCATCCCTTTACTTTCAGTCTGTGTGTGTCTTTTGATCTGAGATGAGTCTCTTGTAAACAGCATATGCATGGATCCTGTTTTCTTATCCACTCAGCCACTCTACGTCTTTTTTTTTTTTTTAAGATTTTTATCGGGGAATTGGGGGAAGGGGAACAGACAAGTTGCTATCCTTTCGTTCTTCAGTCTAGTTGTGGAGGATGTTGTTTCACTGGCTCAAATTGCCACCATCATTGTGCTTTTTCAGGGCGAGGCAGATCAGTTGCCAGCTTCTGGATGGCCGCTCACAGTGGCTGCTGGCCACTCATGTTGGCTGCTGGCTACACACGGTAGCCCATGGCAACCCACTGCAGCAGGGGCTGTAGCCTACGCTGACGCTGGCTACTCATGGGCAGCCCAGCTCCAGGTTGAGCTGTTGTTCAGCATCTTAGCTGTAGAGGATAGTGTCACTGGCCCTCATATGTAGGTCTCAATAAGCAGTCTGTTGGAGTCAGAGTGCGCCTGCCCGGTGTTTCCCTGGCTATGCAGCACAAGCAGTGTGGAGGATGGGGATCCAAGGCCGCATGCGTGCGCACGCATGCAATCCTGCACGTATTCCAACAGACCAATGCAATCCCAGACCTGAGCCTCTGTGGGAGGGCCCAGCCCTGAAAAAATGGCGCCTCCTACGCACTACTCATGTGCAAGATCCACACCAGGGGAACAATGGTCCCAAAAACCGCCGGCTCCCGTGCCAAAGGCACTCAGTTCAGTCCTTCCCGCAGGCTCCTGGGCCCCGCTTACAAAGCTACTCCCTCCACCAGGACCCGGGCGAGTGCTCACCAGTGATTGCGTCGGTTTTCCGGCCCCACTGGCTCTCCAGCCTCCCCCAGCCTCACCGAGTTGAGCAAAGAGAGTCCTCACTATTTTCTACTTCCAGCTATCATAGAACTCTTCCTCCCGGTAAAGTAACTCTGGGCTGATGAGCACGGTGTGGGGCCAGAGGGTCCCTCCCCCAACCGGAGAAGCCTCCCCACCTCTGAGGTATCCCTCCCAGGGTTCGCCTTCCCCCATCGCCGCCCCTCCCACCAGACTCAACGTGGCCTCCTCTTTAAGTCCCTCGCCCAGAGGTTCTGTTCATCTAGTGTCCAGGGAGCTTCCGAGGTTGAATATCTTGTAAATTATTTGTAATTTTGGTGGGATCCTGGGAGGCAGTTGGCACAGCATCTGTCCATTCTGCCATCTTACTGGAAGTCTCACAAAATTTTTGAATATTTAACAGTTGGCTCTTGTGACATAACAGAAGCTATCTCTAACATACCACTGTCCCTCACCCCATGTGCATGTAACCCCATGACACACACACCTTCAGGTGTCAGGCTTCCCCTCCCCTCAGTCTTCATTATGTTATTTTTTCTTTTGGAATGTTTGTGTACCAGGGAGAAAATTACTAAAGAATGTGGAAGATTCTGAGTTGCTATTTTAAGATTGTTCATATTCTATAAAACAATTAAAGTTTGCATATATTGTTCTATTTATTGTTTTAGACTACATTTATTAAGAGCACATTGTGTTAAAGATATTTTTCAAGACTAATTGGATTGATAGAATTACTTAATTATAGACAATAAGTTCACTGATTTTAGTTAAAGGTTGAATTTGTACTTTCTAAAGTAATAGTAATTTATGATATCATGCAGCTAAAGGATCTCTTAAAGAGGACTGTAGAAGGATTTGTTAAACTCTTTCACCAAGAAGATCAACAAGGGCTGCCAATATTTAAGATGGAATTGACATTAGATGATGATAAAATGGAATTTTATCCTACCTTTCAAGACTTGGAAGATGTTGTTTTGGGTTTGGTAGAGAGAATAGCTGAAGCTCTACAGGTATTTCATCCTTATCCATTTGATTTCTTTATATGGCTCTTTTTCAGAATTTTAAATTGAGTTGAAGCTCTATAAAGTACTTATGTACATAAAATGTTATAACTCTTTGTTTCATTTCCATCCTCAAAGTTATTTTATATTAAAAAGTGCTTTTTCTTTGAGAAAGTCTCCTGGCTGAAGATGACGTCTTCCTCTTAGAAGTTTTATTGTAGTTATGATATTTTTGTGCATGTCTCATCTTCCCTACTGAGTTATGAGCTTCTTAAATACAAGATCCAAGTTGTGTATGTTCTTTTTAGAACTTTCTAGTATAATCACTTCGACATTATTGTTACTCAATAAATATTTATTCAATGATAGAAAACTAACCCAACTTAAGTTTTATATTAGATTATTAAGTATATAACTTTAAATCATTATTTTGCATCAAGTTATCTTTTCTTGGGCCACTGAACTCTGAAAAGAATATTAAAAAATATAGTGCAAGATCTACATATAGACCAATTGCGGATATTTATTTTATAAATTGTAATTTTTATTTATGTTAGAATATCCAAACAGTATCCTCTTGGCTATCAGGAACTTCAACACCTGTAAATCTTGACACACAACTTCCCGAACACGTGTTACAGTGGGCTCTAAATTCGCTGAAAATGGCAATACACCGTAACTTAGAAAGTGCAAAAAACCATTATGAGGCATATGGTAAATATGACGTATAATATTATATGTTTTTTATCATAAAAGAATGAGATTTTATTTTACTAGAATTTGGTGAGATATTTCGTTGCCAGGGGTTTCATGAAAAAGCAGGGAGAGCCAGAAGTGAACGTAGACATGGCTTTTTGACAGAATCAAGGATCAAACCAAAGAAACATGAATTCTGTTGTCCAGTCCAAAGAGTGAATATTAAATGGAGCAGGGTGATAAAGTCAAAAGGGTGGCCAGTTAGCTCAGTTGGTTAGAACACAGTGCTCATAACACCAAGTTTGCCAGTTTGATCCCCACATGGGTCACTGAGTTGTGCCCTCCACAACTAGATTAAAAAACTATTTGACTTGGAGCTGATGGGTCCTGGAAAAACACACCCAATAAAAATTTACAAAAAAATTAAAATTAAAAAAAGGTAGAAAGAAGAGATGTTGGAATAAGGAGAAAGCTAAATCGAGGGTGAAAGCAACATAATTTCTAGGAATAGTTTTGTAGAGCCGAAAGCTCAATTTTATGGTCTTCTCAAGTGTGTGTGGGATCAGAATAGATAGTTATTATTTGACATTCTTTTACCCAAAATCTCTAATTAGCTGGCTTATTTGTACCTCTTAAGTTATTTAAAGATCATTACATGCCCTATTATCTTTATTTTAAAATATCTCTGTTTAACCTGGTTTGCTTAAGTCTATTTTATTTTATTCTAGCTATTCCTTTTAATGTATGTTAATACTTGATTAATAATAATATTTAATTGAATAAGCACTCCATTTGATAACCATATAAAAAAGCACTTGATTTTTTAAAAGGGTATTTTTGAGATTTAAATTAGATTATTAATTTTCAGTTGAAAAATATAATTGGCTCTTTGATGGGACTGCAGCTGAGCTCATAGAGACTTTTCAGGCAGAAGATCATACTTTTGATGAATACACAGAGGTAAGTGGTAATTCTGTTTTTCATTAATGCCTTTTGAATTTCTTTTTTAAATTATGTTTTTCTGGAAAATAAATACTTCAATTAAAGTTAATAGAATTTCTTATTCAAAATTTCATTTTAGTAAACTTATAGGTTCCCATTATAATTTCTGTAGTCATTCATGTACTCATTCATTGATTCAACAAATATTTCTTTATCACATTCAGACATCTAGCAAGATTTTTGTGATGCAAAAATCAATAATATATTAACATTGCTTTCAGGAGCTTATATGTGGCCTGGAAGCCAGACATAGAAATAACTATAATATATTGAGATAAGTACTAGAATAGAGAGATGGGTGAAGTGTTGTGGAAGCTTAGAAGAGGGAATGATTGTTTTTGTTTTGGGAAATTGGTGAAAGTTCCTTGAAGAAGTGAAAAGTAAGCTAGGCTTTGAATAGATATTTATAGGTGGATTTAGAACATGAAGTTGGAAATGTAAATTGAAACTACATGGGAAAAGAGTTTTTACTCAAGAGTTTGTACTTTGTTTTGGAGGTTTTTAATTTGCATTTACCTAATGACTAATGATGTTGAACATATTTTAATTTGTTATTTTCCATCTGTTGTCTTTTTAAAAATAAGATGTCCTAATAATTTGCACATTTTAAATTGGGGTTTTCTATTAATATCATTAGATAATAATAGATTTATTTTATTGGGCTATATTATTATAAAAATTCTTATAATTGAGTTTTAAGAGGTCTTTATATATTTTGGATAAAAGTCTTTTATCTGAAATACATTTTGCAAATATTTTCTCCCAGTATGTGCCTTGAGTTTTTATTTTTGTAATCATGTCTTTCAAGTTGGGTGGGGTGGAGTCTTGATTCACCAGTGGGTGGCAAATGAATGGCATTAGCCAGCTTGAGGGAGACTCAGATATGGCAGCTGCCTACATCTGTAGGCTGGGGAGGGGGAGGGCTCAACAAGGATACAATGGCCTCCTCTAACTTCTCCCTCTGGGAGAAAGCTGCCCCTCCAGCCCCAGCCCAAAGCCAGACAACTCAGTCCCCAACCATATGTCCCTGCTCCCTGTCCAGCTGCCTCCCCAGCAGTGGAGCTCAGAGCCAGTGACTCTGTCAGTGAGTAAGTCCATGTGCAGTCCCTTTAAGAGGAGTGCCTGGGAATGTAGCTGCCCTCCATCTCACTCAGCCACAATCTCCGCTTGTTTTCACAACCAGAAATTATGAGGACTTCTCTCCTCAGCACTAGAACCCTGGGCTGGGTCAGGGCTGGAGTCCTTCGCTCCTCTGGGAGGGACATCTGCAGCTGAGATATCCCTCCTGACTTATAATGGTCACACGCAGGTGGGAGACACAGCGAGTGCGTCGTTGCCCCTCCTACCAGCCTCGAGGAGGCTTCTTCTATATGTTCTTAGTTGTAGGGCTTCGGTTCAGCAAGATTTCAGGTGATTCTCAATGATGGTTGCTCTGTAGTTTAGTTATAATTTTGATGTGGTCATGAGAGAAGGGAAGCACAGCATTTATCTACTATGCCATCTTGACTGGAACCCTAATTTCGAAATATTTTAAAATTTGAAGATACTATAAGTGGAATGACTTTATTTTTGGATTGCTCACTGTTAATGTCTAGAAATACAATTTATTTCTGTATATTGGTCTTATATCTTGCAACCTTGCTGAACTTGTATAATTCTCACTTTTATGTATATATGTGTACATATTGCTTAGCATTTTCTATATACAATATAATATCATTTGTAAATAGAGATTGTATTACTTCTTCCTTTTCAATATGGATATCTTTTATATATTTATCTTGCCTAAATTCCCTGGCTGGGACAATGTTGAGTAGAAGTGGTGAGAGTGGATATCTTTATTTTGCTCTAAATCTTAGAGGGAAAGCATTAGTTTTGTAAAGCACTAAGTGTAATGTTAGTTGTAGATTTTTTTCATAGATACTCCTTATCAAGTTGAAGACATTATCTTCTATTCCTAGTTTGTTAAGTGTTATTACTGTGAAAGAATGTTGAATTTTACTAAATGCTTTTTCTGCATCTATTGAGATGATTATATATTCTTCTAATATGCATACTTTTACCTTATTTTATTTTTATGTGCTTATAAAACTATATTATGAATTCATACATGCATTATTACTGTCACAAAACCAAATATAGTATATTCTCTTTAATTTATATTTTACCATACATTTCAATATAATGCTGTGCAGAAAATAGGCACAGTAAATGTGTGAGCCAACAGCTAAATTTTTTGTGGTCTTGTCCATAACTTGTACTATCTATAACCTTTAAATCTCTAAGCTGAACATGTGTTTTATTGGGTTTCACTGTGATTCTTCCTTTAGGTCTAGTATTTTCTGTGAAAGTTTCTAGAATATTATAATTTTTGGATGGTTTATGTAACTGCTTAAAAATTGACTTTTAGGCATAGTTAATCCAGTCCTGCAGTTCTTTGTCAATTGTTTATATACTGTAATTGTGGTTAGTATACCTGTTTGGGAGAAATAAAACAATTATGAACTATTACATGTATATAGATGAAATGATATGATTCTTGGGATTTGTGTAAAATAAAACAGGACAGAAGAGAGGATAGGGGAATAGAGAAAAAAAGATTGGTCATGATTTCATAAGTGTTGAAGCTGGATGGATGATGGGTACATTTTGCCAACTTTCATATGTTTAAAATATTCCATTAAAAAGTGTAATATATTGTGAAATATAGCACAATATAGAAAAGCATGTAAAGCATATGGGTGTAGATTTATAGGTCATTATAACCTAACAGCTACCTAGATTAATAATTAGAACTTTGCAGCACTCTGGAAGCCACCCATCTGCCTTTCCCCAACAATAACCTTCTCTCTTATTTATTGGTAACTATTATCCTAATATTTCTTGCTATTCTTTATAGTTTTACCACCTATGTATGCATCCTTAGATAATATAGTTTAGTTTTATCCATTATCCTTGGTAAGTTTATATGGAAGATATCATATGTATTCTTTTGTTTTTTCTTTTTTCACTCATCGTGAAGTTCCTCCGTATAGTTATAGTTTGTTATAGCATAACATTCCCTTGTATTAATATGCCACCCTTTCTACTGTAAATGGCATTTGTGTTGTTTCCAGTGTGCCATATTTTCTTTGATCCAGCCCATTTTCTTTTCTGTATCTGTTAATTACATCACAGAAAAACTGGATGATGGTACTTGAGAGTAAGAAAACATCTATCCTCCCTTTTCTAGTACCATAAGTTCTATCTACTCTCTATTTGGTATATTTCCAACCAGAACCAAGCAGGCACTCAATGTAGTCTTTGAATTAATTAATATCTTTGGCTCCCTTAAACATTGAAAACTGGAGACTGTGGGAAAATAGAGTAGTCTTGAGAGAGAGGAAAGTACGTAAAGGGAAAAGTCTCCTTAAGGAAAAATAAAAGAAATGGGCATTTTGATGGAGGGTGGAGATGGGGTGAGTAAGAAGGTCTAAAGGCAACCCTAAAGATGTATTATGAAATTAAGTCAAAGTTGCCCTAAGTTGGTAGGTATGTTTCACTTTCACAAAATGAAGTGTAACTTTTGAGGTTTGCTACTTTATTTAATTTAAAGAAATTATCCCAGTGTTGGGTATTAAGAAGTTGTATAAATGTCAATATTTTAGATCTTGGTAATGGCAGAATACAGTGTTTCTTTCCTGGATTATTTTGACCAAAACCAAGAAGTTTCTTATATTTCATTTTCTAAAGATTTGATTAGAACCTTCAGTGAGGCATTAGTAATAACACAAGCAAGTATTTTGTTGGCTACGTAAATTGCAACATGATATAGATTTGTTTCTAAACAGAGATGAGTTGACTTTGGGGATAGGTTGTGTGTGTGTGTGTGTGTGTGTTTATAGTTACTGAGGGAAATTTCACCTTCTGAAATGTACAGAGATTGATGCTATAATGGCACCGTATTAGATATTTACTGGTAGATTGGCAAAATCCTTAGTGAAAGGAGAGATGAAAAAAAGATTTATGCAACAAAGGGAAAAATTTTAGTCACTTAGCAAAAAGAAATGAGTTTGCATTTATATTATGTAATTAATAACTTTATCATAATACAGTACTATAAAATCATTGATGAATTTAAAAATTCTAAACCTTTTTTTAAAGTTTATAGGAAAATTTCTCAGTCTTGCCTCAGAAATAATGCTTTTGCCTCAGTGGGTTCATTACCCTATGGTGCATTTGGATTGTGAAGATTTGAAGACAGGCCTAACAAACAAAGCAAGAGCCTTTACAAACATATTATTAAATGACATAGCTTCAAAACATAGAAAAGAAAATGAATGGTAAGTACAATTAGTTGCTAAACTTAGAATTATAGAGCTAAAAGAAATATTTTGCTAGTAATAACTCTTGTTTAAAAGGAAAAGATTAAAATATAATACTTACAACTTTTTATCCATTGTTGCTGCCTAAGGAGGTTCCTTTGTAGTCCTGTTGGTCTGGTTTCTATTTTGTTTAATACTATTTGAGGCTAGTTTTGAGGCAACCCAGGATTTAAAAAGAAGAAGAAGAAATTGAAATAAACCACTGTTTGGATACAGGTTGCATGAAAATGGACAGACTGTAGATTTTCGTTAATATTGGGAATATCTGCAATTATTTCTGACCCCAATATTTACGTGTTGCATCACCTGGCTTATTTTTCTCATCTGTAAAATGGAGACAGAATACTTTGCAGGTTGGCTATAAAATTGGATTAATCAACTTGTGGTCTGCTAGCTGAATGTAGTATGCCAATGTGCTTTACTTGTCTCACACTGCATTTTATTTAAACAAATTTTGAATATGCTGTCAACATTTTAACATTAGAAGATTACACACACACACACACACACACACACACACACACACACACACACATCTCTTACTTTTCTTGAAAAGTGGCAAGACCATGCCTTGCTGGGTTGGACCTGCAATGGTAAATGGAGCTGAGAAGCAGTTTTCCTTTTTAACAAGGAATGTGCCCTCTGGTGTGGTTTACCCAGTGCTTAAGCAACTCATCATCCAACTCATCTAACTCATTTGTTACCTGCCTAACCCTAAAGGAATCTTAGTTTGTAACTTTTGTAAAGATTAAAAGTAATATGTATATACTCGTATGAAGCACCCTAACAGTGCCCAGAACATGGTACTCAATAAATGTTAGCTATTATGTTTATTTTCCCAGAAGCAATGTAAGAAAATTATGTGCTTTGGAATCAGAAGGACCTGCATTTGAATCCTGGCTTTTCCAGGAATGAGTTTCATGACTCTACGCAAGTTAATTTCACAGAGCCTCAGTTTTCTGCTTTGCCAGCTATGAAAAAATACCCTCCATGAACAACTAATGTTAGGATCCAGATAATATTTGTAATGCATCTAGCACCATGCTTTATAGAATAAGCACCCAATAAAGGGAGCTCTCACATCAATAAATATTTTTAAATGAATGAAAAACATAACTGTCAGGAAGTCAAGTATTTATCATACACACTTCATACAAAAGTATACTGCACAAAAGATATCAAAGATGCAGGGCTGGCTGAGTGGCGCTTTGGTTAAGAGTTGGCTTGGGACGTCAGCTCTGAGCATCAGAGCCCCGGTTCAGATCCCACATTAGGGCCAGTGACACTGGTTCGGATCCCACATTAGGGCCAGTGACACTGCACCCTCTACAGCTAAGATAGTGAACAACAGCTCGACCTGGAGCTGGCTGCCGTGAGCGGCTGGCAGCCGGCGTGAGTGGCCGTGAGCGACCATTCAGTGGCCGGTGAGCGACTGCCTCACCTGGGAAGAGCACAATGATAATACCAACATGGGCCAGTGAAGCGACACCCTCTACAACTACACTGAAGAATAAAAGGACAGCAACTTGTCTGTTCCCCTTCCCCAATTCCCCAATAAAATCTAAAAACAAAAAAAAAGATATCAAAGATGCTGAAGTATTAGATTATCCATTTCTAACAATCCTGTTGCATAATGACAATGCCATAGTTATTCTAAAAATGATTTATGTTTAACATTACTTTTTTTGGTATTTATTTTTATCGTATCTGTGCCTTTTCTGAAAAATTCCATTCCTGTAAAATAATTATATCTTATTATAAACCCATGACATAAGAACAGTTGAAAACTTTCCTCTACCTAGTGCATTCTTTAATTCCTTACTATTTTAATTCCATATTTGAGATAGGTAACATGAAAAGGAGGAAATGTGTGTCACTAAGTACAATTTATTAAATTAATAATCATTAAAGAGCAATTTGCTTACTTCTCAGTTTGGTTTAATCTGCTTGGGCTACTGTGCTCTCATTAGGTTTGCCTCCTTTTCTTTGTTTTTTGTTTTATGCCTCCTTTTCTTTTGCTGCAGTCTTTCCCCAAAACACTCGGATTCTTCTCTAGCAGAAGAAAGCACCCGCAGTAGGATCATACATCTTTTTTGCATTATCCACATTAATACATACCTCCTAAATTTTTGATAATCAAGAATTAATTATCAAGCTCTACGTGATCTGAAACCTGCCTACCTGTCCAACTTCATTTTATGTCCTCTACATTCATGCTGGCCATTCCTAAAATATGCCAAGCTTATTGCTACCTCAGGCTTTTGTCCTTGCTATTTTTTCTTGTTGGAAGCTTTTTTTCCTGATATTTGTATGACTTACTGTTTTTTTACCTTGAAAATCACCTCACTACAGAGGCCTTCCTTGGCCACTCGATATAAAATAATGGCCCTTTCTCTACACTCCATCATCCTTTATTGCTTTACCTTGCTTTATTTTTCTTCACAGCATTTTTTACTACCTAACATTGTGTTATGTATTTATATGCTTTTGTTTCTCAGCTTGAATGTAAGCTTTATAAGGGAAGGGACTTGATCTGTTTGCTGCTATATCTCCGTTTCTTAGAACTTTGCTTAGCATATTGTAGATAATTATGTATTAAATTAATGAATAAGTATGATTACCATACAATAGAAATAAAATACCTACATGAACTAAATTTATTCTTAAAACCACTTACGCCTTTTATACTTTATTTTTGCATGAGGTTTTCCTGATATTTCTTATAACTGCATGACAATACAGATATTGCAAAGCACAGGGGAAAAAGTTCTATGAAATGTATATTTAGTTGAAGGGTGGCTATAGGATGTTTATACTTACATATATAAGATACTCTAAGAGAATTATAGATTTTTAAAATTGTGTACAGGGGTTTGATCTTTTTACCTGTTAGACTGCCATGTTTCACAAGAGGCACTAATAATAATAATAAAACTAATGATTATACTAACAATTATAGTTACTAGTAAATGAGAGCATGGTATGTACTTGCTTCTTTTACATTCATTATTGTATTACAACAGTTTGCCAAGATGAATGTTAATAACCACTTTACAGATATGGAAATTAAACTCAGAGATTTGCCTAAGTTCACAAAGCTAGTAACAGCTGAGGCAGGATTTAGATTTAGGGCTACCTGATCCAATGTATGGTCTGTGTTACACTGCTTATTTGTGTATTCAAGAGAGTTGAAGAGATCAGTAAAAAATAAAAATAAAAAAATTATATATAAAGTCATTTTTACATGAAAATATTACCTTAATTTTATAGAAGTATGATGTATGCTAAATTGTATCAGATGTTATGCTTAAATATTTTAAGATATCTTAGTGAATTAACCAATTATTTTTAGGATATCACAGTTCCTATTTTATAGTAATCATAATAACACATTTACTGAGCATGATACAGCATTAATTACCATAAATATAGTAAAGCAAAATATTATGTCAGTATTTGCAGTGAATTTGAAGCAATTAAAGAGCATGCATTAAAAGTCCCTGAGACAACAGAAGAGATGATGGATCTGATATCTTATGTGGAAAAAGCCCGGACAATAGGAATTCAAGACTTGGCTTTAAGGATCAAGGTATTTTTTAATCTACAATATGTATTTTAAAATAGTTTTTTTTCATTGTGAAATATAAACATATTAAAACTATATAAAACATATAGTTAAACAAATAGTTAATAATGTAAGCACCTATGTTGCCACCACCCAGGTCAAGAAATAGGCTATTGCCAGTACCCAGAAGTACTCTGCGTGTGACTTTCTGATCATAACTACTATCTCCTTCCCCCACTAAAGGTTTCCACTTGTTTTCTACAGTAATCATACCTATTTTTTCTTTTAGTTCCACAAACTACATGTGCATCTTTAAACAACATAGATTAAATTTTTTTTCTTTTATAGTTTCTACATTTAGTATTATACATATGCCTTCCTCAGAACAAGGTTATATACCTATTCATCTATATTGTATTCTAATTTTTTGTTTAAAAATGTGAAACATAACACATACAAAAATTGCATAAAAATAAATTGTACAATTTAAAATGTTATAAACACCCATTAATTATTGCCCAGGGAAAGAAATAGAATCTTACCAATGTCCTAGAAGCGCATCACAATCTGTCTTTTACTGGATGTGAACACTAGCCTGATTTTTAATCACTTCCTTGCTCTTCTTTATAGTTTTATTATCTAAATATGCAGTCCAATCAATATAGCTAACGTTTGTCTCATTTTGATCTTTATATAAATAGAATTATACTGTTTCTATTCTTTTGTATCTTGTCAACATTATGTTAGTAATGTTGTTCCTTAACTTTAGTTTATTTTCATTGCTGTCTAGTAACCCATATTCTGTAACTATACAATATTTATTATTTTAATTTTCTGTTCTGAAATTTGAGTTGTTTCTATTTTGCTGTTAGTAGCCATGCTGCTGGGAGCATATCTGTACATGTATCCTGGTGCATATGTTCATGTGTTTCTTCAGGTGTTATATACTTATTTTCAACCTTATTTGTAGCTAAGGCAAAACTCATTTCCAATTTTATACTCCTATCAGTAGTGTATAACAGTCCTATTATTTTACATCTTTACCCTTACTTCCTATTATGAGATATTTAACATTTTGCCACTCTGTTGGATGGCAGTCACTGTATTTTTAATTTGTATTTTCCTGAAAACAGATGAATTTGAACACTTTTCATATGCATATTGATCATTTAGAGTTCTGTGAACTGCCAGTACATGTCTTTTGCCCAATTTTCTTTTCAGTCGTTATGTCTTTTTCCTATTGACTTGTAATAGTTTTATAAAAAAAATGTGTAGCAAGTAAAATATAACAAAATTTACCATCTTAACCATTTTAAGTATATAATTCAGTGTAATAGTTTTGAATATGTTATTGATAAGTATCCCTTCTTAATGCTGTAATTTAACATTTTACTGGTGTTTTTGATGAACAGAGGTTACTAGTTTTATTTATTTTTAAATAATTTTTTATTTTTCAGTTACATTTGACATACAATATTATATTCGTTTCAGGTGTACAACATAGTGATTAAACATTTATATAACTTATGAAGTGATCACCCTGATAAATCTAGTGCCTATCTGATGGCATACATAGTTGTAGAAATATTATTAACTATATTCCTTGTGCTATACTTTACATCTCCATGATTTGTATAATTACCAATTTGTACTTCTTAATCCCTTCGCCCTTTTCACCCATGTTCCCAACATCCCTCCCATCTGGCAACCATCAAAATGTTCTCTGTATTGATGATTTTGTTTCTGTTTTGTTTGTTCATTTATTTTGTTTTATTAGATTTCACATATAAGTGAAATCATATGGTATTTGTCTTTCTTTGTCTGACTTATTTCACTTAGCGTAATACCCTCTAAGTTCATCCATTGTTGCAGATGGCAAGATTTCATTCTTTTTTATGACTGAGTAATATACCATTGTGTGTGTGTATATATATATATATATATATATATATATATATATATATATATATATAGCACTTCTTTATCCATTCATCTATTGATGGATACTTAGTAGATTCCATATCTTGTCTATTGTAAGTTCTTAATTTAAATACAGTCAAATAGAGCAATCTTTTATTTTATAGTGTCTTGTTTAAGAAAATTTTTCTTACACAAGGTCATCAAGATTTTTTTTTCCCCTTGTATCCTTTCCTAGAAAGCTGTTTAGTTTTGCCTTTCAGGTTCAGGTTTTCAATCCTTTTGGAATTTTATTTTTGCGAATAGTGTGAGGTCCAATTTAATTATTTTTCCACATATGTAAGCACTTATGTATTTATTGAAGAGACTACCCCTTTCCCCACTGATCTGCAATGCCTCGTTTACCGTATATCAAGTGTCTATCTATGTGTGGATCTGTTTTAAAACATTCAGTTCTGTTCCACTGGCCTTTTTATCCTTGTATCAGTAACACACTGAGTTAATTTCAACAGGTTAAATGTAATAACAATAATAAGTTGATACCTGGTAGAGCATGTCCTCCCACTCTATCAAGTTTCTTGCTTGTTCTTGGCCCTTTAGCATTTTCATACAAATTTTATACTTAGCTTATCATATTCCATAAAATATTTTTTTGGGATTTTGATTGAGATTGCATCAAATTGATAATAAGTTTAGAGAATTTGTCTTTTTCTTTTTTTTTTTTTTTAAGATTTTTTTTGGGGAATTGGGGGAAGGGGAACAGACAAATTGCTGTCCTTTTGTTCTTCAGTCTAATTGTGGAGGACGTTGCTTCACTGGCCCAAGTTGGCACCATCATTGTGCTCTTCCTGGGCAAGACAGATCAGTCGCCGGCTTCTGGATGGCCGCTCACTGTGGCTGCTGGCTGCTCATGCTGGCTGCTGGCTACACATGGTAGCCTGTGGCAACCCACTGCAGCCTATGCTGTTGCCGGCGACTCACGGCAGGCCAGCTGCAGGTTGAGCTGTTGTTCAGCATCTTAGCTGTAGAGGGCAGTGTCACTGGCCCTCATATGTGGGATCTGAACCGGGGCCCTCTGGCGTCCCAAGCCAGCCCTTAACCAACACGCCACTTGGCCGGCCCAAATTTGTCTTTTTCTTACATAAATTTTAGAATCGGTTTTTCACATCCCACAAAAATCTGTTGAGATTTTTATTAGAAATGCATTTAAAAATGGAGAGAATGAGCACATTTACAATATAGAGTCTTCCAATTCATAATAAACATTTTATTTATTCACCTCTTCTTTGATATCTGTTAATATTTTATAATTTTCTCTGTAAGGTTTTGCACATTTTTTGTTAGATATATTTTCAGTACTTAATATCTTTTAATGTTATATTAAATTGTAGTTTTAATTTTTTTCATCTTTTTGTTACTTGAATACAAAAGTACAATTAATTTATATAATTAATAGACTGGTTTTTTTGAACAGTTTAAGATTTACAGAAAAATTGAGCAGATAGTACAGAGAGTTCCCATATTATATGCACACCCACTCAAACTCCTTTCTCATTAACATCTTACATTAGTATGGAACATTTGTTATAATTAATAAGCCAATATTGATACATTATTAACTAAACCCCACAGTTTATTCAGATTTCCTTAGTTTTTACTTAATGTCCTTCTTCTATTCTAGGAATCCATCTAAGATACCACATTATATCTAGTTGTCATGTCTCCTTAGGCTCCTCTTGGCTGTGGCAGTTTCTCAGACTTTCCTTGTTTTTGACGACCTTGCCAGTTTTGAGAAGTTGGAATTTATCTGATTTTATTCTCATGATTAGACTTGGGTAGTTGAGTTTTGGGAGAAGGATCACAAAAGTAAAGTGCCGTTTCCATCACATGATATCAAGGGTGCATATTACCAACATGACTTATCATAATTGATGTTGACCTTGATCACTAGGCTGAAGTAGTATTTGTCTGGTCTCCTACCTTGTTTCTCTCCCTTTCTATACTATCCTGTTTGGAAGGAAGACACTATATGCTGTCCATTCTTAAGAACTGGGGAGTTATGTTCTCCCTTAGAATGGAGTGCCTACATTACTTATTTGGAATTCTTCTGCATGGGAGATTTGTCTCTTCTCTCCCACTTATTATTCAGTCATTTTATTTTTATCAGTATGGATTCATGGATATTTATTTTATACTTTGGGCTATAATATAATACAAAACTTGTTTTATATAAAATTAATATCAATCATTAAATTTTTTCCTAATTACAATTTTTATTTTTTTATTAGTTTCGGGTGTACAAAGCAATGTAATAGACATTTACACCCCTCACAAAGTGGTAACACCCCCCCCCAATCTGCTACCCTTCTAATGTCGTATATAGCTGTTACAATGCCAATGACTATCTTCCCTATGCTGCACCCCACATCCAGTGACTATATATATATGTGTGTGTATATATATATATATATATGTATATATATATATATACATATATATATAAAATTATAGTTGACATTCAGTATTATTCTACTTCAGCTTCAAATGGTTAGCCATCTACACAGTCTATGAAGTGACCCCCTGGTAAGTCCAGTGCCCATTTGGCACCCAATATAATTTTCACAACATTGATTATGTTTCCTATACTCTATTTCATGTCCCTGTGACTATATTGTGACTTCCAATTTGCACTTTCTAATCCCTTCACCTTTTCCCCCATCCCCCACATCTAGCAACCGTCAGTTTTTTCTCTGTATCTCTGAGTCTATTTCTGTTTTGTTTGCTCATTTATCCTGTTATTTAGATTCCACATATATATAAGTGAGATCATATGGTATTTGTCTTTGTCAGTCAGATTTATTTCACTTGGCATAATATTCTCTAGGTCCATCCATGCTGTTGCAAATGGTAGGATTTCATTCTTTTTTATGACCAAATAATTCTCCATTGTATAAACATACCACAGTTTCTTTATCCAAAAGTCTATCCATGGGCATTTCGGTTGTTTCCTTATCTTGGCTATTGTGAATAGTGCTGCAATAAACATAGGGGTGTATATATTTTTTGAATTAGTGATTTGGATTCCTTTGGATAGAAACTCAGGAGTGGAATTGCTGGGTCATAAGGTAGATCCATTTTCAATTTTTTGAGGTACCTCTATACTGTTTTCTATAGTGGCTGCACCAATCTGCAATCCCACCAACAGTGCATGAGGGTTCCCTTTCTCCACATTCCTGCCAGCACTTGGTTGGTTGATTTATTGATGATAGCCATTCTGACAGGTGTGAAGTAGTACCTCATTGTGATTTTAATTTGCATTTCTCTAATGATAAGTGATGTTGAGCATTTTTTCATATGCCTGTTGGCCATCTATATGTCCTCTTTAGAGAAATGTCTCTTTGTGTCCTCTGCCCATTTTTTAATTGAGTTGTTTATTTTTTTGGTGTTGAGTTGTATGAGTGTTTTATAAATTTTGGATATTAACCCCTTACCAGACATATCATTGGCAAATATCTTCTCCCATTCAGTAGGCTTCCTTTTTGTTTTGTTGATGGTTTCCTTTTCTGTGAAAAAACTTTTTAGTTTGATGTACTCTCACACACATACACACACACATGCGCACACGCGCGGCACACACACACACACACACACACACACACACACATATATATATATTTTACTTCCATTGCCCGAATGGATATATCAGTAAAAGTATTACTAAGCGTAATGTCTGTGAATTTACTTCCTATATTTTCTTCTAGGAGTTTTATGGTTTCGGGTCTTACATTTAAATCTTTAATCCATTTTGAATTTATTCTTGTATATGGTTTAAGAAGGTGGTCCAGTTTCATTTTTTTGTATGTATCTGTCCAGTTTTCCCAGCACCATTTATTAAATAGACTGTCTTTATTCCAGTGTAAATTCTTGCTTCCATTGTCATAGATTAACTGACCATATAGGCATGGATTTATTTCTGGGCTCTCTATTCTGTTCCATTTATCTATGTATCTGTTTTTATGCCCATACTATGCTGTTTTGATTACTATAGGCTGGTAGTATGATTTGATGTCAGATAGTGTGATACCTCCCACTTTGTTCTTATTTCTCAAGATTTCCGTGGCTATTCAGGGTTTTTTATGGTTCTGTATAAATTTTAGGATTATTCTAGTTCTGTGAAAAATGTCATTGGTAGTTTGATAAGGATTGCATTGAATATATCTATTAGCTATATGGACATTTTAACTAAACATTTTTTTCTTTGAAATTTTTATATATTGTCTATCTTTTTAAATTTAGTAGTTTATCTGAAGATTCTTATGGAATGTCTATATATACAATTATATAACTTGCAAATAATAAGAGTTTGGTTTTGTCCTCATCAGACATTATGCATTTCCAAAACTTTTATTTTCTCTACTAATGGACTGGTTAGGACTTGTAGTACAAAGTTGAATAGCAGTCATCTTGATCCCAACCTCAAAGGGAGAGCTTTCAAGATTTTACTATGAGGTATGACATTTCCTGTAGGTTTTTTATAGGTACCTTTATTAGATTACTAAATTCTCTTCTATTAAGTATTTTTAAAAAAATTATTATGAGGGCCAGCCAAGAGGCGCATTGGTTAAGAACTGGCTTGGAACACCAGAGGGCCCGGGTTCAGATCCCATATATGAAGGGTAGTGACACTGCCCTCTACAGCTAAGATGCTGAACAACAGCTCAACCTGGAGCTGGGCTGCAGTAAATCACCGGCGACAGTGTAGGCTGCAGCCCCTGCTGCAGTGGGTTGCCATGGGCTACCATGTGTAGCCAGCAGCCAGCGTGAGTGGCCCTCAA
>NW_017731537.1:2952273-2959084 GCF_001890085.2 Hipposideros armiger
GACTGATCTGCCTCGCCCGGGAAGAGCACAACGATGGTGCCAACTTGGGCCAGTGAAGCGACGTCCTCCACAACTAGACTGAAGAACAAAAGGACAGCAGCTTGTCTGTTCCCCTTCCCCCAATTCCCCATTGCTGTTCCCGTCCTCCAATTCCCCAATAAAAAATAAAAAATATTAAAAAAAAATATTATGAATGTTGAATTTTATCAAATACTTTTTTTGCATTGAGATGATCAAATGCTTTTTCTCCTTTAGTAATACACTTAATTACATGGGTGATTTTTTGTTATGGTCATGTCTCTACATGCAATATAATACATACATATTTTGCACTTATAATACCTATACATCATATTATATCTCAAACCAAAAACCTTAAATTAGCCTTTGAGTCTTATTTCAGTTCTTAAAAATTACAGCATTGCATTTGGATCAATGAAAGCTGTTGGGGTAAAGATATTCACTTCTCTACTCAGGTAAATCTATTGGACTTCAATTCTTTTTTCCCTTGCTATTCACCCCTAAAGTCTTTCTGGACAATTGCTGTATATTAACGGTAGGTAAAAAGGTGCTAATGTCATTGTAGATGCAAAACAAAATTAAAGCTGCTAAAATTTTTTCATCAAAGATTCAAAAATTAATACATAACAATAAAATATATAAAATCCTTTAAAATCCAAAAGTAAAATCTTGTTGAACAAAAGCTGCATAGTTGATTACCTTTTTCAATCATATACAAGGAGGATCAAGAGTACCTTTATGTTAAATCAATTGCAAGTAAAAACTTAAAAAGCTTTATTTCAAGTATAGAAGCTTGCAGTTGTGTGGTATGAAGGCAAATAAAAAATCCTAGAGCTACTGAAATACCCATGTGATTTGGGTGATATAAAATATCAGTTAATAATCTGAGTCAAATTGAAATTTGAAAGAGTATTAGAAATTGTTATTGGTCCTCTGTTTCATATTGCCTTAGATTTTCTATATGGTGTATTATATATGGAGTTTCTTTTGTAGGAATCCAAACGCCAACTGAGTTACTTTTTAGATGTATTTCTGTTTCCTCAAGAAGATTTAATTTTAAATTCAACTGTCCTTATGTGGCCTTGGAAAATTAATCCCATCTTTGATGAAAATGATGAGGTAAATGTATTTTTAAGCAAGAATTTTATATTCCGGCATTGACATTTTAAGCACACTGTTTATTTAATTTTCATACATACTTGCCATCTCTCTTTAAAAAGTAACTTCATGTGTCAATATAAGTTTGGGGCTAGCAACATTTATGGCCCTGCAGGTTTAGGACAAGCTGTTAGGCTTAACTCACAGGATCTGGTAAGAAGTGGGACTAAAGTTAAAGAAGCCAGAACTATTATATAAGTTGATAATAATAATAATACTAAGAACTGCACTAATTGCTTTCCATTTATTAAATCATTTAACACAAAAATCCCAGGTAGTCTTATTATTCCCATTTTATAGATGAGAAAAATAAGTCTCATAGAAATTAAATAACTTGCCTAATATCACGGAGATAAGTAGCAGAATCAGGATTTTGTATCATACTTAATTTAGTTTAGATTTTGAAAGTTTCCTAATGTAAACCAGTTTCTCCTAAATTTGGAAGTAAAATGTTGTAGTAGTTTAAAGCATGACTTAAGTCAGATAAACCAAAGTTCTAATCCAAATTTTGACTTTTATGATTTTATGATATTGGACATGCCTCTTGACCTTTATAAGCCTAAATTTTTTCATCTTTGAAATGAGAATAATAATACCTGTGGTAATGTAGGTAAGGTGTTTAATAGTTCTTGATGCATAGCACGTGCTCAATTAATGGTAGCTTTTGTTATTATCTCAGAATCTTTTAAATAGTTAAAGTATCTGATTAATAAATAAAAGTTGTTACAGTCACTTTGGAGGTCTAGGATAAATTTTTTGTGTGGTTTACTAGTTTTTGCATTTTAGTATCAGTCAATGTTTTATTTTTGTACTCTTACTTTCTCTAATGGTTTTTATTACTATAAAAAAAATTCAGATTTCTGATTTGATAACTCCTTTGTAACAAAATAATTAACATGATTACATTGTCTTTTTAAAAGCTCATTGAGAATGCTAAACATAAAAAAGAAAATGAGCTAATAGTCAAGAGAGAGAAACTAATCTTGGAAATAGAAAAAGAATCACGCCGCATGGAAGAATTTACAGAATTTGCAGAACTGGACCACATGCCTCAGGTCTGATAAATATATAAGACAGTAGTTATGGCTAGCTCACAGACTCATGTAGGGCATGTTTACATACATTTTAAAATATAGAAAAACATGTGCTTACTATGGCAAACAGGGGCTTGACTCTTAAGCCTGGAACTGGTACTATTTATGTGATTTTTTTGTGACTTAGCTTTCTAAGATATAACCATACTTTTTTGCTCTCTATTGTAGTAATGTTGTGAAGTTGATATTTACAGTTGTTATATAAATGCAAGGACATAGCCAATGCAGTATCATGTAATCTTATTTTTATAACAGTACTTGGATTTTTTTGAGATAAAAAATTATGTGCTTTCAGTATGTCACCGATGTAAGACAACTACAGAAACGTATTCAGGAATCTGAAGAAGCTGTTCAGTTTATTAATAAAGAAGAGGGACTTTTCAAATGGGAATTGACAAAATATCCTGAACTGGATAAATTAAAAGTTACCATTGAGCCCTTTCAGAAGTTTTTTAATTTAGTTTTGAAGTGGCAACGAACAGAAAAACGGTAATTTTTGGTAATGGCATAAAAATTAAACAAATGATGTGAAAAGATTCTAAATTGAATGGATATTGATTTTTTGGGTGTTGTCAGTTAAGTGTTTAAAGTAGGACTTATCTGCTCATTTGAAACAGAACCCAGTAGCATATAGGAGAAACATCAAATATTTCTAGGGTATTACCTAAGCTTACTAATATAGTATCTAAAGTATCACTTGGGTTTTTCAGAGTTGATTTATTTTTTAATGCAATTAATTAACCTGACTCATGGTCACACTATAAATTAGAAGTATGGAGTCAAATCTGCATTTTATTTGGATATTGTTAGTCACCCATTTATAGTCCGATGCATATTTTAGCCATGCAGCATAGCTGAAATGATGGTTTTAATCTTGTTTCTCTACCATAACCTCTATCGGTGTGACTTAAAAAAACTTAATTACTCTTGCTCTCACTTGTTTCTTTTGTAAAATGAGAGACCTAGCCTAAAGAATCTCTAAAGCCCCTTCAAACTCCAGAAGTTTCTGAGTTTAATTTTTTCTCTCTCAATTTAGGTGGATGGATGGAGGGTTTTTGGACCTTAATGGGGAAAGCATGGAAACTGATGTAGATGAGTTTTCCCGAGAGATTTTTAAGACACTGAAATTTTTCCAAATGAAGCAAAAGAAGGAAATACAAGAAAAAAGAAAAGCAGCAAAAAGACGATCTCTGGAAGAAGAGAAATTTGAAGAACAACCAAAAGAGAATCCTACTATTACTATGTGCTCTACAGTAATGGAGCAGATAAAAGTTTTTAAGGTATAAACACAGTTAATGATATTTTAGAAAGCCCTGGTAGAACTATTCACATCATCAAGTGTCAATGAAGAGAAATAGAGAGATTTGGAAGCAAGACCAAAGCTGAATCCAGAACACTTGATCTATTACTCAACCTATGCTTCATTCTTTCCTGATGAAGTCATCCAAATCAATTCCTTCATAGAACAACTCTTGACAAAGATAAAAGACTATAATGACTAGCTACAATGCTATAAAGAGGGTAAAAAAATAACTAAGACAGACCAGTTAGCTTGTACTAAGAGTAGCAGCACAGGGTAACAGTTAGTTGAGAAAGTTTTGGAGTCACACTACCTAGATTTATATCACAGTTCTGTGCTTGGTAGTGGCATATCTTGGGCAAGATATATAGCCTCTTGTGCCTCAGTCACCTCATTTATAAAGAGAGGATAATAATAACAGTTTTTGTGACAGTTAATATTGCATCCAACTTCCCAAGGCAGTAGGTACACTGGTTCTAATGGTAGTGTCAAGTTTCCACTGTCAGCATGCTCAGAGTGCAAACTCTAATGGGATTTTGAGCATTGTTCCTGTCTGTATCTAGCAGTCTGAAATTCCATGAGCTGTCTGAATTGGTTTTTCATTTAATAATTTTTTATTTTTTAATTATAGTTGACATACAATATATTAGTTTCAGGTATACAAAATAGTTATTAGACATTTATGTAACTCATGAAGTGATCACTTCGATAAATCTACTACCTGTCTGACACCATGTTTATTACAATATTTTTAACCATATTCCCTATATGATACTTTACATCCCCATGACTATTTTTTTTTTTTAAGATTTTATTGGGGAATTGGGGGAGGGGAACAGCACTGGGGAATCGGGGGAAGGGGAACAGACAAGTTGCTGTCGTTTTGTTCTTCAGTCTAGTTGTGGAGGACGTCGCTTCACTGGCCCATGTTGGCATTATCATTGCACTCTTCCTGGGTGAGGCAGATCGGTCGCCGGCCTCTGGATGGCCGCTCACAGTGGCTCTTCACAGCTCACACTGGCTGCCAGCCGCTCATGCTGGCTGCCAGCCACACATGGTAGCTTATGGCAGCCCACTGCAGCAGTGGCTGCAGCCTACGCTGTTGCCGGCAACTCACGGCAGCCCAGCTCCAGGTTGAGCTATTGTTCACCATCTTAGCTGTCGAGGGCAGCGTCACTGACCCCCGTGTGGGATCCGAACTGGGGCCCTGTTGCTCAGAGCTGGCGTCCCAAGCCAGCTCTTAACCAACACGCCACTTGGCCAGCCCCCCATGAGTATTTTATAAGTACCAATTTGTACTTATGAATCCCTCCCCCTTTTTCACACATTCCCCCCAACCCTCCTCCCATCTAGCAACCATCAAAATGTTTTTTGTATCTGAGTTTCTTTCTGTTTCATTTGCTTGTTTATTTTGCTTCTTAGATACCACATGTAAGTGAAATCATATGGTATTTGTCTTTGTCTGTCTTATTTCACTTAGACTAACACCCTCATGGTCCATCTCCATTGTTACAGATGGCAAAATTGCATTTTTTTTAATGGCAGAGTAATATTCTATTGTATATATGTACCATCTCTTCCTTATCTGTTCATCCATTGATGGATACCCAGGTTGCATCTATATCTTGGCCATTGTAAATAAGGCTGCAATGAACATATGGATGTACATGTCCCCTCAAGTATTATTTTGAATTGCTTTGGATAAATACCCAGAAGTGGAATTGCTGGGTTCTTCTTTGTCTCTTGTTATAGCCTTTGTTTTAAAGTCTATGATGTCTGGTGTAACTATTGCTACACCAGCTTTTTTTTCTCATTCCCATTTTCATGAAATACCTTTTTCTATCCCTTTATTTTCAGTCTGTGTGTGTCTTTCAATCTAACATGAATCTCTTGTAGACAGCATATGCAAGAGTCTTGTTTTCTTATCCATTCAGCCACCCTATATCTTTTGATTGGAGCATTTAATCTATTTACATTGAAAGTAATAGATATATAGTTATTGCCACTTTATTATTCCTATTTTTAATCTTTTTTTCCTACTTTTTTTTTTAAAAGATTTTATTGGGGAATTGGGGGAGGGGAACAGTGTTGGGGAATTGGGGAAGGAGACCAGCCAAGTTATTGTTCTTCAGTCTTCGTTGTGGAGGGCGCCAGTTGCCATTTGGCTTCCCATTGGAAGATCATGGCTTCTAAGCTCAAGGTGCTGTGTTCAATCTTAGTTGCAGGTGGGCATAGCCACTATCCCATGCGGGAGTCGAACCAGCAGCCTTGTTGTTAAGAGCGCATGCTCTATCCACTGAGCCATCCAGGCAGGAGCTAAGCTCAAGGTGCCGAGTTCAGTCTTCGTTGCGGGTAGGCATAGCCCACCATCGAACAGGCAATCTTGTTGTTACACCAGCTGATCCATCCTGCCACCTGTTGGCAGCTCAGCGACAGCTCAGCTCGGGCACAGCATCACTGGCCCATGTGGGAATCGAACCGGCAGCCCTGTTGCTCAGAGCTTGTGCTTTTAAGCCAACTTTTAACCAACTGAGCCACTCAGCCAGCCCTTTTCCTACTTCTTAAAGGAGTCCCCTTAACATTTCTTATAATGCTGGTTTGGTGGTGATGAACTCCTTTAGCTTTTTTTTGTCTGGGAAGCTTTTTTATCTGTCCTTCGATTATAATTGATAGCTTTGCTGGGTAGAGTATTTTGGCTGTAGTTGCTTGCTTTTCATCACTTTGAATATTTCATGCCAATTCCTTCTAGCCTGCAAAGTTTCTGTTGAGAAATCAGTTGACAGTCTAATGGCAACTCCTTTGTAGGTAACTGATTGCTTTTTTCTTGCTGCTTTTAAGATTCTCTCTTTGTCTTTAACCTTTGGCATTTTACTTAACAATGTGTCTTGGTGTGTGCCTCTTTGGGTTCCTCTTGTTTGGGACTCTGTGCTTCTGGACTTCTATATCTTCTTCCTTCACCAGATTGGGGACTTTTATTTTCTTTTTAAAGATTTTATTGGGGAATTGGGGGAGGGGAACAGTGTTGGGGAATCAGGGAGGGGGAACAGACAAATTGCTGTCCTTTTGTTCTTCAGTCTAGTTGTGGAGGATGTCATTTCACTGGCCCATGTTGGTATTATCATTGCGCTCTTCCCGGGCGAGGCAGATCAGTTGCCGGCTTCTGGACAGCCGCTCACTGCGGCTGCTGGCCGCTCACGCTGGCTGCTGGCTACATACGGTAGCCCATGGCAACCCACTG
>NW_017731537.1:2961749-2963786 GCF_001890085.2 Hipposideros armiger
TGAAGAACAAAACGACAGCAACTTGTCTGTTCCCCTTCCCCCAATTCCCCAGCACTGTTCCCATCCCCCCAATTCCCCAATTAAAAAAAAAAAAGAAAGAAAGAGTTTGAGCTCTGAGCAACAGCGGTTCGAGTCCAGCCCGAGCTGAGTAACCACTGAGCTGCCAACAGGTGGCAGGATGGCTCAGCTAAAAAAAAAAAAAAGAATGCTGGGTGGTTGTGTCTGTGGCATGTGATGTGTGTGTATTCTAGCAGAATAAGGATAGCCCTCTAGGGTTCTTGAAATACACAGAGAGCATCTTCAGACTACAGACTGAAGAATGCCACTTCAGGGAAAGTCCAGCAGGTGTTTTATTCTGTTGTCTATTTTAATACTGACAGCAGTAGTTTTTTTTTTTTTGGTGGTGGTGGTGGGGTAAGCACTTTTATTTTGAGCAGATGTCATATTGAATGCTTCTTCTATACTTATGGATTTTTACATATAATTTTTTTTCCTTCAAGTATGTTAATATGGTGAAGTATAGTATTCAGTTTTTAATATTAAATCAACTTTTTACATCCCTGGAATAAACCTTCTATGATAAATATGCAGTAACTTTTATGTATAGAGATTTACATAAAGATAATCGTTAGATATTTGCATCTATATATGTGAATTGAGACTGGCCCATAATTATCCCTTTTTTAAAAAATTAAAGTTTATTGGGGTGACAATGGCTAGTAAAGTTACATAGGTTTCAGGTGTACAATTCTGTAATACACCATCTACATATCACATTGTGTGTTTACCACCCGGAGTCAGTTCTGCTTCCATCACCATATATTTGATCCCTTTTACCAAAGTCTATCACCCCCCTCCCCCCTTACCCTCTGGTAACCACTAAACTATTGTCTGTGTCTATGAGTTTTTGTTTCTTCATTTGTTTGTCTTGTTCCTTTGTTTTCAGTTTTATATACTACGTATCAGTGAAATCATATGGTTCTCTACTTTTTCTTTCTGACTTATTTCGCTTAGCGTAATAATTTCAAGATCCATCCATGTTGTTGCAAATGGCATTATTTCATCTTTTCTTATGGCAGAATAGTATTCCATTGTGTATATATACACCATATCTTCTTTATCCAATCTTCTATCAATGGATGCTTTGGTTGTTTCCATGTCTTGGCCACCAATTGTTTAAAAATCTTTTTAAATTTATAGACAGTAACACTGTAGCCACAGATTATTTTAAGACTGTGTAATGCATCATATGCTTACTGAGTTTACTAGGGAAAGTCAATATAGTAAATAAGATTCTTTCTTCACCATCCCATTCCCTTGTTTTCTCCATTTTAGGAATTTTCATTAGAGAAAGCCATGCATACAATGATAAGAACTTGGGAAGATATTGCTTTTCATATAAGTCTATATCGTGAAACTGGAGTCTATATTCTTTCTTCAGTAGATGAGATTCAGGCTCTCCTTGATGATCAAATTATAAAAACTCAGACAATGAGAGGTTCACCTTTCATCAAACCATTTGAAAAAGAGATCAAGGTATGTTAAATATGATAACTCCTGGTTATTTGTAAAATCTGAAATCTTATTATATATATACTTTTGTGGAAATAAGTCAGTTTGTTGGATAAATTTGGAGAAATACAGGAACAGATATTTAAAAGTTAATGTGGAACTACATAGAACATATCTGAGATAATAATTTTGAAAAGGACAAATTATGTTTTTTTGTTGTTGTTGTTTTACTTGCCATTTATTCATTTCCTAGAGAGTTTGAGCATTTTCCTATTTGGATATTAATTCCTTTTTTAAAAAAATTCGTTTCAGGTGTAAAAAAACAGTGCAGTAGTTATACTTTTTATCCCTCACAAAGTGACAAATTCCCCCCAATCCACCGCCCTTACTCCCCCCTCAACATCATACATATCTATTACAATTCCATTGACTCCACTCCCCACACTATACTACACATCCTGTGACTATATATATATATATATATATATATATATATATATATATATATATATATATATGTATATA
>NW_017731537.1:2965861-2970745 GCF_001890085.2 Hipposideros armiger
TTTTCTTGTCTGATTGCTGTGGCTAGAACTTCCAGAACTATGTTGAATAGAAGTGGTGAAAGTGGGCAGCCTTGTCTTGTTCCTGATCTTAAGGGGAAAGCTTTTAGCCTTTCACCATTGAGTATGATGTTTGCTGTGGGCTTATCATATGTGTCCTTTATTATGTTGAGATATGATCCCTGTATTCCCACCTTGCTAAGAGTTTTTATCATAAATGGCTGCTGAAGTTTGTCAAATGCTTTTCTGCATCTATTGATATGATAATATGATTTTTATTTTTCATTTTGTTAATGTGATGTATTATGTTAATTGATTTGCAGATATTGAACCAACGTTGCATACCAGGAATGAACCCCACTTGATTGTGGTGTATGATCTTTTTAATGTGTTGATGAACCCAGTTTGCTAGTATTTTGTTGAGGATTTTTGTATCTATGTTCACTGGGGATATTGGATTGTAGTTTTCTTTTTTTGGTAATATCTTTGTCTAATTTTGGGATCAGAGTAACAGTGGTCTCATAAAATGTGTTTGGGAGCCTTCCCTGCTTCTGTATTTTTTGGAATAGTTTGAGGAGAATAGGTATTAATTCTTTTTTAAATGTTTTGTAAAATTCACCTGTGAAGCCATCTGGTCCAGGACTTTTGTTTGTTGGAAGCTTGTTGATTACTGATTCAATTTCTTTGGTAGTAATCAGTCTTTTCAGAATTTCTGCTTCTTCTTGGTTCAGACTTGGTAGATTGTATGCTTCTAGAAATGTATCCATTTCTTCCAGATTGTCTAATTTGTTGGCATATAGTTGCTCGTAGT
Source organism: Hipposideros armiger (assembly GCF_001890085.2). NCBI lineage: Eukaryota > Metazoa > Chordata > Mammalia > Chiroptera > Hipposideridae > Hipposideros > Hipposideros armiger. The sequence goes on from NW_017731537.1 coordinate 2,966,670, forward strand.
GTTTTCTTAAAATTTTCTGTATATCTGTGGTATCTGTTATCACTTCTCCTCTTTCATTTCTGATTTTATCAATTTGGGTCCTCTCGGTGAGTCTGGCTAAAGGTTTGTTGATTTTGTCTATCTTTTCAAAAAACTAGCTCTTGGTTTTATTGATCTTTTCTATTGTTTTTTTGGTCTCTATTTCATTTAATTCTGCTCTGATCTCTGTTATTTCCTTTTTTGTATTCCCTTTGGGCTTGTTTTGCTGTTCTTTCTCCAGTTCCCTTAGGTGTAAAGATAGCCTGTTGATAGGAGATTGTTCTTATTTCTTTAGATAGGCCTGCATTGATATGAATTTCCCTCTTATGACTGCTTTCGTTGCATCCCATAGATTTTGGGTTGTTGTGTTTTCATTTTCATTTGTCTCGAGGTATCTTTTGAATATTCCCTGATCTCATTTTTGACCCACTTGCTATTTAGTAACACGTTATTCAGCCTCCATGTATTTGTATGCTTTCCGGATTTCTTATTATAATTGATTTCTAGTTTCATAGCATTGTGGTCGGAGAAGACACTTGATATGATTTCAGTCTTCTTAAATTTATTGAGACTTGTTTTGTGGCCTAACATGTGGTATATCTTGGAAAATGTTCCATGTGCACTTGAGAAGAATGTATACTCTGTTGCTTTGGGTAAAATGCTCTAAAAATATCGATTAAATCCAGCTGGTCTAAAGTGTCATTCAAGGCCACTGTTTCTGTGTTGATTTTCTGTCTGGAGGATCTGTCCATTGGTGACAATGGGGTGTTGAAGTCCCCTACTACAATAGAACTACTGTTGATCTCTGACTTTGTGTTGGTCAAAAACTGTTTTATATATTTAGGAACTCCTATGTTGGGTGCATAGATGTTTACTAGGGTTATGTCCTCTCGTTGGATCGATCCCTTTATTATTATGTAGTGCCTTTCTTTGTCTTTTATTGTAGTCTTCATTTTAAAGTCTATTTTGTCCAAAATAAGCATTGCTACTCCAGATTTTTTCTCATTTCCATTTGCGTGAAATATCTTATTCCATCCCTTTACTTTCAGTTTTTCTGTGTCTTTTGATCTGATTCTCTTGTAAACAGCATATGCTTGGGTCCTGTTTTCTTATCCACTCAGCCACATTTAAAGTGATTATTGATAGGTACATATTTATTGCCATTTTGTTATTTGTATTTCTCGTCTTCTTTAGTTAGCTTGTTTTCCCCTTTCTTCTGTTTATAAAAGCCCTTTAACATTTCCTGCAGTGCTGGTTTGGTGGTAATGAATTTTTTTAGCTTATTCTGTTCTGAGAAGCTGTTTATCTTTCCTTCAATTTTAAGTGATAGCCTTGCTGGGTAGAGCAATCTTGGTTGTAGGCCTTTGTTNGGCCGCTCACGCTGGCTGCTGGCTACATACGGTAGCCCATGGCAACCCACTGCCACAGGGAGTGCAGCCTACGCCGTCGCCGGCGACTCAGGGCAGCTCAGCTCCAGGTTGAGCTGTTGTTCAGCATCTTAGCTGTGGAGGGCGGTGTCACTGGCCCTCATATGTGGGATCCGAACCAGGGCCCTCTGGCGTCCCAAGCCAGTTCTTAACCATCGCGCCACTCGGCCGGCCCTGAAATGCCTTTTATTGATATTTCTCTAATTGGCTTAGATATTGACATTAGCTAGAGTCTTCTAGCTCAATATTTTTATTGTCCAGGGCACACAAATTGACTTTTGACCCTTATGGAGAACACAGCATGGTAAGACAAATAGGCTAGGACAACTGGTTGTAATACAAGGCATAATGAAGAAAGCCTCAAGTAGAGGATAGCAGTATCCTGTGAGAGAATAGGACATGGAGCAATTAATTTTGTCATTTGAAGAACAGATAAGGCTTTACTAAGGAGGTGACTGGAGTATGATTTTGATGGGCTTTGAATTGAATTGGGAAGAGGAAAAGATAAGTATTCTGTATCTTAATACATTTTTATTATCTAATACTCGAAGAATATATGTAACATGTATGTGAGTTATGAAGTATAACAAGAAAATGAACACTCATAAACCCTTCCCTTTACTTTAAAATTGGAAGATTATTAATATTGTTGCTTCCCTCTGTGTATTCTTTCCTTATTTTATCCCCTTAATATCCCTTAAAGGTAAGTGTGTTATAAATTCTTTGTTTGTAATTCTCTTTCTTTTTTTGTTTTATCAATTTGTATGTGACAAGTCATTAAAAAAGTATCATTTATATGTAGTCTTCTGTGACTTGATTTTTTTTTTTCATTCAACAATTATCTTTCTAAGACTCATCCACATTCTTAGGTGTAACTGTAGTTCCTTCATTTTCACTACCATATATTATTGCTTACTTAACTAATTTATTAATTTTTCTACTTATAGTCAATTGAACAAAAATCCCTGGCCTCATAGTACTTACATTCTAGTTGCATTTCATATTTTTTTGTCTGTGAAATGCTTATTTATGCCTTATGACTCTTTTCATCATTATTTTGGTTATTCTTTCTGTTATTATTGTTAATTAATATATACTGGATAATAACCCTTTGTCACTTATATAATAATGAATCTATCAGTGCATGGTATTGATCTCTACTTAGATTTTCTTTAACATCTTTTAATAAAGTTATATAGTTTCTCCAAATAGCTTTGCACAGCTTTCATTTGATTTGTCCCTAGGCACTTTATTTTGTTGTTGTTGTCATTGCATTTTTATTAATTATGATTTCTATTTAAGGCTAGTATATAGAAATTCTATTTAATTTTTTTATGTTATTTTAATATCCAACCACTATAAATAGACAATAATCTGTGAACAATGTCATTTAAAGTTTTTTTATTCCCTATATCTTTTATTTATTTATATTAATTACTTCACTGGCTGAGACACTCAATACAATGTTGATTGGAAGTAGTAACAATGGGTATGCTTTGTTGTCCCTGATTTTAAAAAAATATTCTAACATCAGAATCAAGAATGATGAACCTTAGTGTTTTTGTTGAATATCTAATTTTCATTTCCAAACAAAAGTTACGTTTTGGCATTTTGATGCAGGCTTTTCCCCCATTCATGTTATGTGTATCTGTGCTTATAACTATATATTATATTTTATGTTATGTTACATTATATATTTCTACATTCAACATCTATAACAACTTTGTATTTAATAATGCAACAATTTTAATTACCATAGTTTTATCATATACTTTAATATCTTATAGAACATTTACTCCTGTTCTTTTTTACTCTTATAATTTTCCTGGCTATTTCTACATGTTTATTTGTGCAGATGAACTTTAGAATCATTTTGTTGGTTTCTCTCTCCCTCCAAATCTTACTGGGATTTTGATTTGGTTCATTATTAATTAATACCTTAAATAATTTTAAGTGTATGTATATGGAAGTCAAATGAGTGACTCATTATCAATTATTTTTTTACCATTAGGAAAATATCCCTACTGTCTCCATCCTATGCAATCCAGGAATGAGAGCACGTCACTGGAAGCAGATATCAGAAATTGTAGGCTATGACTTGACTCCAGACTCTGGAACTACACTGAGAAAAGTTTTAAAATTAAACCTTACACCATACTTGGAGCAATTTGAAGTGATAAGTGCAGGTGCAAGCAAGGTAAATATGATGATCAGCTAAAATACTTTATTTGATGCTTGTTAATCAAATAACCATAGTTTGATTGTGGTTGAATGTATAGTACTGGATAGCAGTGGGAGGAGATGGAGGAACGGGATAGAAGACCACTCTTTTCTTCTCTCAGAAAGTGTATGCCTCTATGCTACTTCCTCATCCTGAATCCAGACTACAAATGGCTTTTTTGACCTCTTCTTAATTCTGCAACATTCTGATATATGTGGATGATATGCTAATCTTGATATATAATTCTTCCATTAAGAATGCTGGGTGGGGGCCGGCTGAGTGGCTCAGTTGGTTAAGAGCTCGCTCAAGAGTTTGAGCTCTGGGCCAGCCGAGTGGCGCGATGGTTAAGAACTCGCTTGGGATGCCAGAGGGCCCCGGTTCGGATCCCACATATGAGGGCCAGTGACACT
>NW_017731537.1:2980865-2999546 GCF_001890085.2 Hipposideros armiger
TTTTTTCTTTTTGTTGTTCCAACTGGGTGATTTCTGCTATTTTGTCTTCTAAATCACTAATCCGATCCTCTGCTTCATCTAATATACTGGTGATTCCTTTGAGTGTGTTCTTCATTTCAGTTATTGTATTCTTCAGTTCTAACTGGTTGTTTTTTTATGATTTCTCTATCCTTTGTGTCTTCACTAAGTTCCTTAAACATTCTTATCATCAGTGTTCTAAACTCTGTCTCTGAAAGGTTGGATACCTCTGTTTCATTTAGTTCCATTGCTTGAGGTTTCTTCTGATCTTTTACTTGGAACATGTTTCTTTGTTTCTTCATTCTGGCTGCTGCTGTGTGATTGCTTCGATGTATTAGGTAGATCACCTATGTCTCTGTCATTTCTGGTGGTCTTGTAGAATGTGTCCTTTATATTTGGATTGCATGTCTCCCTATTCTCCTGTCCCATATGTTCCAGAGGTGTTGCTGTTGAAGTTGATCTTTAATTGCTTTTGGCTTGTCAGAGTGTGGGATTAACCCTCAGAGTGATTAGCTGGGAGAATTAGCTTTGTTCACCATGTATGAGATTCTGTGTGGAGGTTGACCTTCTCAGAGGAGGCTTGGCCACTGTGGGCTCTTGTTCCTGTGGAAAATGTCCTTTGAGAGTGCCACCTGTACGTTCAACCAGTTAGCATCCTGGTTTTGTCGAACACTGGCCTCTGGGTGTATTGGTTCTGGTGTCTCTTGGGCGGGGCTCCCACTCAGAACCGTTTTAACCCTGTCTGTTACTGGCACGTAGCTACCTGGTAGGCAGTACGCAGTTCGCTGCTGCACATGCTGGATCTGGGGTCTTGTGGGGATGGTCTCTGTGTGAACTGTAGCTGGCTGTCCCCAGTATTGGTCCTGAGGCAGTTTAGGAAAAGGCCGAGGGCCCCCTAGGCCTGTTGCCACCTGTCAGATGCTGGTAAGGGCCAGCTATTGAAAGAGGCTCTTTAGGAGTGTGTGTCTGGCTATTTGACCCAGTGTTGAGAGTGCCCTCGGCGATGTGGCACTAGCCTGGCAGGATGGAGTTCAAGTGAGTTATGCGACGTGATTGGTGGTTTTTAAGATGTTAATGCAGATTCAGGTCTTATACCAATACCTGGCCTGTGACTCCCTTGTATAGCATCCCAAGGGCACTACAGCCCTAGCCTCCCTCTCACACTCACAGATTCATGAAAGCTGCTCCCGAGTGGCTGTGGTGCAGGTTTGTGGTCACTGAACACCACAAAAATGACCCCAGGGCTCTGCAGACCACGTTCTGTTGTCAAAAAGCCTTTTTCAGAGTTTGTCGGGGTGGGGCCCATCACCCCAGCACCCCGATTGCCTCTGGCAATGCAGCTGTAGGTGAGCAAGGTGGTGTTACAGGTGCATAAAGGCTGTGGTCAGTGGCTTCTACAAATTCAGTGTAGTCTCAGCTCCTGGACCAGTACTAGGTCCACATCCACTTCATAAAACAAATACAAAGCATGGCAACCCAACAACACCAAAAAACAAATACATCCCACAAAAACACGATAAGCAATGATCAGACAGGAGAAACAAAAATATATGAAAGAGACAAAAACAAACAAAAACAGGAGAACAAGACAGAAAAACAGTGACCAAAGCAATAACCAGATAAACAAGCCCGAGAAACAACAACTAAAAGAAAACAGATGAAAGCAAAGGAACAAAAAGATGAAAGGGAAAGAAAAGAAAAAAGAATTTAAAAAAGGAAAAAAATTGGAAAAAAATAAAAAAGGCTGTCTGCCTGCTTTAATCTGCAGACCACTTGCTCAGCAATAGTCTCTGGGCGATTCAGCACCAGCTGTGTTGGGGGAAAGGGCCCAACGTGTCGTGCGACGGCTTCCCTCTCAGGCTTGCAGTGTGCTTCCCACAATTAGCTATGTGCCGAGGGGCCGTGCTTACCACGAAAAATCCTCATAGGTTGCTGTGGGCTGTCCACTGCTGCAAAAACCCTCTGTGGCCTGCGGAGGTGGGGGCCAGGCACCAGGGGCTCAGGGTGCCCCCGGCAATGCAGCTCTAGGTGGGCAGGGCAGGCCCCCAGGGCACCATGGGGTGTGGTCAGTGCCCTTCACCAAGTCAGAGCAGCTTGTGCTCCTGCACCGGCAACCAGCCCGCACAAGCGCATCACGAATTCCCCGACCAGATCACGCTGGTGCACAGCTCCTGGCCCAACACTCCCAGGAAAACTCCCAGTCTCAGCCTGTTCCAATCAGTCTTTCACAGATCAGGCAGAGCAGCCTGACATCCAATCGTTATCAGGGCTATGCAGCACAAGTAGTGCGGAGAGCGGGGACCCAAGACCGCATGCGTGTGCATACACATGAACGCCTGCGCCAATTCCACCAGACTAATGTGGTCCCAGACCTGACCCTCTGTGGGAGGGCCCAACCCTGAAAAAATGGTGCCCTCCTGTACCCTACTTGTGTGCAAGCTCCACACAGAGGAAACAATGGTCCCAAAACCTCAAGCTCCTGCACCAAAGGCGCTTAGTTCAGTCCTCCCCTGCAGGCTCCTGGGCTCCCCCCTCAATCAGCCACTCCCTCCACCAGGGACTGGGTGAGTGCTCCCCAGTGAGCAAGTCCAAGTGCCGGCTCCACAGGAGGGCGACTGGTTCTCTAGCTGCCCTCCACCTCACCCAGTTGAGCAAAGAGAGTCCTCACTAATTTCTACTGCCAGCTATCATGGAACTCCTCTTCCCGGCAAAGTAACTCAGGGCTGGTGAGCTCGGTGTGGGGCTGGAGGGTCTCTACCCCGGAGAAGCCTCTCCAACGCTGAGGTGTCCCTCACGGGGTTTGCCCTTTCTCCATGGGCTTGGAGTCAGCCTGCCTCACGTCTCTGCCCCTCCTACCAGTCTCAATGTGGTCTCTTCTTTAAATCCTTCATTTAGAGGTTCTGCTCATCTAGTGTTCAGGAGACTTCTGAGATTGAATATTGTATAAATTATTTGTAATTTTGGTGTGATGCTGGGAGGCAATAGGCGCAGCGTCTGTCTATTCCGCCATCTTACCGAAAGTCTCCCAAATTATATTTTAGTTAAAAAAATTTCCAATGACAGCAAGAAACTTGGAAGGGAAATGGTTGGTGTTATTTATTCCAGCTTTAGACAGCCCAGATTCTGTTTTGTGCTATATTTTTGTAACGTGTAGTGAAGTGCTATATACCATGCTTTAATTATATTTGTGAATAACTAGCTTGAGGGTCTTTTAGAATAATTCATGAATTGTTTTCCACTTGAGGAAAATCAAATGATATTTGAGACTATAAGATTATTTGATATCTTTATAGTTGATGTGGGTAAATACAGAAAGCAAACAAATTATTATAACTAATATTCATAGGCACTATCAAAATTTTACCTGGGGACTATGTATAATGGGGAAAAGACAAAGAACAAATGGATTTTCCCTCTTATATTTATTGATTTCTAAGTATGTGCCAGATACTGTTCTAGGGGCTTTACATTTATTATTAACCCATTTAATTTCCATAACAAACTTCCAAGGTAGGCACTTTTATTATCTGTGTTCATAGATAAGGAATCTGAGGCATAGATAGTATAGATAATTTACCCAAGTTCACCCCTCTAATAAATGGCAAAGCTAGAATTCAAATCATGGTAGTCTGCTTTTAGTTTAAGTATAAATAGTGTTTTTTATTAAATACATTGGCTCTCAATATTTAGAAAAGACAAAGAATTGTGTTCTTCCAAAAGGACATAATGCTGCACACTTTCCCATCCAATCAGGCTGATCTAGACTTTCCTGATAAGACATTATATCTTTTGCAGAAATTTCTTGTCTAACAAAGGAGAATTTGCAAGAAATGTTTAAAAGCTCTCCTAGAGTTTTACTAACAATAAAAATATGAGGCCTAATGTTTTGACATTAGGACCTTAGGCCACATATTTGAGAACCAAAGAGAGATTATATGAATGACTTCAGCTAATGAAATATCTTGCTGATTCTTCACCTATGAGAGTAAGGAGACTTTTTTTAGATTGTTATTTTGATTGTTTTCCAAATTGTGTTGATGTAGACCAGGGTTTTTCAACCTGGCACTAAAGACATTTTAGGTTGAATAATTCTTTGTTGTGGGAGCTGTCCTGTACATCGTAGGAAGTTTAGCAGCATTCATGGCTTCTACCCTGTAGATATTAGTAGAATCCTCACCCCCTCAGTTGTGACAAATGAAAATGTCTCCAGATATTGTCAAATGTATCTTGGGGCGGGTTGCGGGGGAGGATAGCTCCCAGGCTGATAACCACTGGTGTAGAGCAGGATATATTTCTGGATGCTTTTCAAACTTGGGATGGTTTGCCTAGGGATTAGGAAATTGGTCTAAATAACTAGTCATATCCAACTGTGAGTTCCAAAGATTTAGGAAAACTTCAGACCTCCTGGAGTTTTTCTAAACCCATGTGAGACACTCATAATGACCTTGAGCTACTCTGCATTGATTTAAAAATAACAGTAAATTTTAAATAAATATTCCTTGCTATAGTTTGCATTTTTTCTTTAATAACTGGAATTTAGTAAACTATGCTTTTCATTAAGGCCTGGGAGGACCGTTTGATTCGAATACAAGAAACAATTGATGAATGGTTAAAAGTACAAGCGCAGTGGCTGTACTTGGAGCCCATTTTTTGTTCTGAAGATATCATGCAACAGATGCCAGAAGAAGGACGTCAGTTTCAGACAGTGGACAGACATTGGCGGGATATCATGAAGTTTTGTGCAAAAGATCCAAAGGTGAGGTGTTTGTTTTCTCTCTTACAAATAAAGGGTAGCCTTTATGTTTGTCTATTAAAAAAAGCATTTGGCTTTTTTTTCCTGATTACAAAAATAAAATCTAATTGTGTACAAACTAGAAAGTTCAGAAAAAATATAAGAAAGCATAAAGGATTAAAATAATTTTATCTATCAATTCATAAGATACACTAGTTGTAATTCTATGTAGTGGAACTGCTTCTGAGATACATTTAACTCACTATGATATACACTCATTCTATGATATACATATATATGTATATAGAATATACATTCTATGATATACACTCACTGCTCCCCTCCTCTTGTAAAATAAAAAGTAAAATAAAATAAAATGGAGAGAGCAAGAGAGAGAGAAAGAGTAGTATAGGTGATTCACCTGACAGTCTACTCAATGACTATATGCTTGGGAGTGAAGGTAGAAAAGAATCTGCAGTTCTCACAGTTGGTCTCACTTGCTTTGTGTATCTATCTCCTCATGAATACGAATATAGCACCATGTTGAGTATGAGTCTATGTTGAAAGTAAAACTATGTATTTTTGATACACATAGTATGCAAAGTCCATAGATATACATCTACTTTTTTATTGGTATTCAACTTCAGAAATAATTTGCTTCAGTGCTAGGTGAAAAAATAGCTGTGCTGGACTTATTGAAAGCCAATAGTACACTGATATTTATGAGTTGTAAAGATTTTGCCTATATGTTGACTACAAAACCTTTGTGAGAAATAACTTCTTACAGATCAGGAGTTGGCAAATTTTTTCTGCAAAGGGCCAGAAAGTAAATATTTTAGGCTTTGTAAGATGTAGTTTGTTGTTGTTGTTGTTGTTGTTGTGTTTGATTTTGGCAACTGATCAACTCTGCTGTCATTGTAGCAAAAAAGCAGCCACATAACACATAACTGAATAGATGTGTCTGAGCTACAATAAAGCTGTTTATGGACACTGACTTTTTCATGTACCATGAAATATTATTCTAATTTTTTCAAACTTTTAAAAGTGTAAAAATAATTCTTTGCTTGTGGGTTATACAAAAACTGGCATCAAAATGCATATATCAAAACATCAAGTTGTACACTGTAAATATATACGATTTTTATTTGTCGGTTGTACCTCATAAAACTGAAAAACCGAACTGGTAGCAGGCTGGATTGAGGCCATGGGATGTAGTTTCCCAACTCACACATGTAGATTAAGTTTACAGTTGACAATTGTAAATGTAAAAATTATATCACACACCAACCTAACAGACTCTTCCCATAATCATTCAAAAGAATGAAAATATGCAAGACAGTCATAACTTCTCATTTGTAACTAATATCTTTGGATAAGGAGAGTTATGATTTATTGAATTTTAGCAGTTTTACATTACAAGGAAATTTCTCAACTTTCATAAACCTTTTGACATTTAAACATTTTTGATATATAATATAGATTAATGTTTAGATATTATCATTATATCTGGTATGTAAGTGATAAACTGAACGAATGTGTCTCTTTTAGGTCCTTGCTGCTACTTCTTTAACAGGTTTATTGGAAAAACTACAGAACTGCAATGAACTTTTGGAGAAAATTATGAAAGGGCTTAATGCATATCTTGAAAAAAAACGACTTTTCTTCCCTCGGTATAATGGATATTCAATTGTGCTACAATTAAAAGCATTTTCTGATGTGTGATGAATTATAACTAAAGCTTTTGTATTTGCATGTTTTCTCCTAGTTTTTTCTTCTTATCTAATGATGAAATGTTAGAGATTTTATCAGAGACCAAAGATCCACTTAGAGTTCAGCCTCATTTAAAAAAATGCTTTGAGGGCATTGCTAAATTGGAGTTTCTTCCCAATTTGGACATTAAGGCCATGTATAGCTCTGAAGGTGAGCGAGTGGAGCTGATTGCACTTATTTCCACATCTGCAGCACGAGGTGCTGTAGAAAAGTGGCTCATTCAAGTAGAAGATTTAATGCTCCGGAGTATTCGTGATGTGATTGCTGCATCCAGGCTGGTGTGTATCCTAGAATTTAATGTGTATCTTATATTCAATAAATGTTTTATTTTTGGAGGTTTTAAATGGGTATCAGTAAATTAACACTTAAAGTTCTACTATTTTAAACCATTTGTTATTTTCTCTTTTTAAAAAACATATTATTAAAATAATATTAGTAAGAATTGATGATAATATGTGATTAAGTGATACAAAAGAAAAAAGGTGTTATGAGGAAGAATAATAAAGTGCATAGAATTTAGGAGAGTGGTTCTAGTGATAGGCTCTTAGAGGAAGTGAAATTGAAACTGAGACCCAAAGAATAAGTATGAATTACCAGGTAAAGAGCAAATGGCAGAGCATTTTGGAATCCTGTGTGAAAGAGCCTCGAACGTGGGTGTTAGATGCATATCTAGTTTACTTAGTGCTGTTTATACTTAATTAAGAACTTGAAATGAAATGAACAAACATTAAAGGAGGATATATATTTGAAAGAAATATAACACCTAGGAACTACATGTACCTTGCTTATACTAATCCAATTAACCTAATCTTGAATGATAAACTTCAGTATATTTCTACTTTTGGGACCACAATGGAACAGTTTATTGTTTTAAAAAATCATTTTTAAAGGCATTACAGCCTTATATCCAGCAACTCACTTTATATGAGTGATCCTTTTTCTTTCACTAACAGCACTATGAAATTCATCTTCTTGTAGTGGCCATTCTGTTCAGCTTCAATGTTCCTATAGATAAATCTTGACTTTTTCTCTCTTTTTTCTACTTATGACACTAAATAAACTAAAACACATAAGAAAGAATAAAAAAAAGTATGTCCTTAATAAGTATAGAAATTTACCTTCTATATACTTAGCAGTGGCTCATCCATTCTTTGAAATTCATCTTTCTTTGAAGCTTAGGTCAGTTTGTCATTTGCTTTTATTTCTAAATATTGCTAATTAAAAGGCATTTTGATAACAATATATTTATAGCCATATGTTTATATTGAAAACATATCAAAGATGGTATATTAAAAATAGCATTCTACTAAAAATATAGTTTTTATTAGCATCAACTTCAAACTTTGTTCTGTAGTTGTTTTTTTAATTTATAATTTGGATCTGCTATTATCATTTACTTTTGAAGTAAGTTATTTTTTAACTCCCCATCCCTTTAAATGCACTTTGAACATAAAAATGTTAGAGACATGAAAGTATACTTTGAACTCAAAATCACAGATTGTTCAATTATAGTTGAACAAATATATAATTATTCAAATTATATACTCTGGTTATACAAATTTTTAGTGTAGCTATGGATTAATAATACAAGGGTTCTAACTACTAGTCTAGTTTTTTACCAAATTGTATAGTCTCCTTTTCAATTAAATCTTGGCATGAATATATATAATCTATCACACTGATTTACGTTTTTTTTTTCTTTTTTTTTGTGGAGGGCAGTGTCACTGGCCCTCACATGTGGGATCCGAACTGGGGCCCTCTGGAATCCCAAGCCAGTTCTTAACCATCGCGCCACTCGGCCGGCCCTGATTTACTTTTTTACTTTTTAATAAAATCTTTACATTTTATTATAATAGAAGTAATGGGTAGTCTATGTAGAAAACTTGACAACTCCCCACAGCAAAAGAACATAAAATTCACATAAATGTTTCAAAAATATAATAATGTATAAAAAAATTTTTCAGGTCCTTTAAATAGTTATCTAAAAATGTTCATGACTATGTGATATTCTAGCCTACAAATATACCAAATACTGCACTTCCCTATTGTTAGACATTTAGTTTTTTTTCTTCCTTTCGTAATCTTTTGAAATTAGAAATGCTTTTTAATTATTCAGGCTTATCCAGAATCTGCAAGAAGAAACTGGGTTCGAGAGTGGCCTGGCCAAGTTGTACTTTGTGTTTCTCAAATGTTCTGGACTTCTGAGACACAGGAAGTTATAAGTGGTGGGACAGAGGTAAAGCATTATTTGATTTTAAATAACATTGTTTTTTACATATTATGTTTCTTAGTTAGCTTATCTATTCTTCGCAAAGCCAATCCTTCCCCGAATTTCTACATGTAACATTAAAATTATACAATTTTTTTGAAAACTTATTATTAATATATTAGGCCTCGACAAAATCACTCTATAATTCATTTCTATATAGAGATATAGAAATCAGAATATAGAAGTCAGAATTGCTTTAATTAAGAGTAAATATATAAAATATATATTTTAGGTATTATATATAGCATTAGTTTAATTGCTTTTTATTTTATAGGCATTAAAGAAGTACTATAAGGAACTTCAGAGTCAGCTAAATGATATTGTAGAGCTGGTAAGAGGAAAACTGTCGAAGCAGACCAGGACTACTCTGGGGGCTCTGGTTACTATTGATGTCCATGCTAGAGATGTGGTTATGGACATGATTGACATGGGTATGTGACTTTTTCTTTAATATTAAAGATAAAATATAAATAGCTTCTAGAAACAAAGACTTATACTATATGTCTTTTTGTCTTTTTCTCTCTCAACGGAATTTATTTCATATGATCTTTTCTACAAATTGGAAAACATGAATTATTTTAACATTTGCTATTTTAAAAGATGATAAAAATAACTAGTCTAAATTATTTCCATTATGTGTCTTATTTTACTTTATTCTTTTTTAGGTGTCTCACAAGATACAGATTTCCAGTGGCTTGCCCAGCTTCGATATTATTGGGAATATGAGAATGCTCGAGTTCGTATCATTAATTGCAATGTAAAATATGCATATGAATATCTTGGTAACTCACCTCGACTTGTCATTACTCCCCTAACTGACAGGTGTTACAGAACATTGGTATGCATTTAAATTATTTTTATTCACACATTAGAGATTACTTTTTGGTTTGGTGTCATATTTTCTTATCCAAATCTAACATGGCTACCCTCATTTTATTCTTTTATCTGTAATTATTGAACACAGCTATCCCTTCCTAATCCCAAATTCCCTTTATGTAAAATTATAGTAATGAATGATTCTGGGTGCTTTTGTAGAATACAAGAGTGTTTGAATTGCAGTGTTTGAAAATCATTGGGGATAATTGCAAAAAGGAAGATATCAGAGATTTAAAGAGAAAACTGGTGCTTCAGAAAATGATATTAATTTTGTAGTGGAGTTCTGGGAGAGAGAACAGGAAGATGAGGAAAGTACATTTGGGCCTTAGAACTCCAAGGTAGTTCTGTTGAATAGGAAGGAGAGAGCTGAGATGTAGGAGGGTGGTACTAAGGTCTATGCTTTTTAGGAAGTTATGATAGATAGAGCTGTCACTATTAATAACAAACAAAACAACAACAACAACAAAATCCCTGGAAATATGGTTGCCAGATAAAATACAGGACTTCCAGGTAATTTTAATTTCAAATAAGCAACAAGTAATATTTTAGTATAAATATGTCCCAAATATTGCATGGGACATACTTAAACTTGCAAATTTTTCATCGTTTATCAGAAATTCAGATTTAATGGGGCATCCTATATTTTTATTTGGTAAATTTGGCACTTATATCTGGAAACTGAGGAAGAGCATCAAGAAACCACCTGCACTGAGTAAGTAAAATTAAAGTGTCTTTAATTGAGTTTTTTAGAAGCGGAGATGAAATGGGGATTCTTGGACAAATGATTTACTAGGGAATGCTCTCAGAAAAAAAAAAAAGCCTATGAGAAAGTGAGGAAAGCAGGGGGAAAAGCTAAGAAAAGATGAAGTTTCAGCAGATGGATAGCCTTAGCCTAACCTCACGGGGAGCCTTGGATGGCATCACAAAGGTATCCCACTTTTCTGCAAAGGGGTCTGGCTTTTATATTCTTTTATTGTCACTGACTCTGAGTCACCCTTGGGATTAGGGGTGTAAGAAAGCTTTCACATATTTGTCAAAGAGGTAGATCCTATTGAGGGCAATTCTCAGGATAAAAGAACAGTTGTGAGCTATTTGTAGCTGACACAGCCGTTGGGGAATGGATGCAGTGGCCAGCAAAGGGAATCTGGGTAGGGTGCTAATGCGGCTACAGTAACATGTTTCGCCAAACCCTCTAATTTCTCAGGAAGCTACGTGAGGTCAGGGACCATGTCTATCTGGTTTTCTACTCCAGCCATGAACAAGTGTATAATTACTCCTTAAATATTTGTTCAGTAAATGAATCTCAAGCTTCTGTGTCCTACCTGGGACCTCAGTGAAATCAGAAGCTGTGAATACTTGTAAGGTGGAAGTTAAACAATTTTGTTGTAAAATCAGAATCACATTAAACATTGTATACAACACTAGATTGAAAAAAAATCGAATGTATTTATTAATCACAATAAAAGGGACACGTTTTAAGCATTTTCTTGAAATTGTAAAGGAGGGAGAGACTGAGGTTTCCAGCAATCAAATTAATGGACCTTAACTGTATAGCATTTGTCATAAATTTAAGATAGATAAAATATCATTGATATTGCCTTTAATGGACTATCTCTTTCATTTTAGTAAATGTAAAAAATATTTGTGATTTTTCAAAAGTTTATTTATTTTAAAAATAGACTTTATTTTTTTTAGAGCAGTTTTAGGTTCATAGCGAAATTTAGCAGAAAGTACAAGAGCTCCCATATACCCCCGGCCTCCCATGTGTACAACCTTGTGTCCCTACACCCTATTTTTTCTAAAAGGAGTTAAGTTACACAAACTCTTATAGTGGTTTTCATGAAACAAACTCCATAGTTAGAGTTGACTGTAATTTATATGCTTCTAAAAATTTCCAGCTACTGTTCTAGACATCATGGGGACCGAGAAAGAATTTAGATACTGCTGATGTTGTTCTAAAGAAGCTTAAAGACTAATTGAGAAAGGAAGAGAGAAAATGTACATAATTAACTGTAATGCAAGGTAGAAAGAGATACAACTGGTAAGAGAAGTATAGAACAGTGTTAAGCGAATGGAGAAAAATACCAACAGTAGAATCAATAGCCAGGGTAAATTCATAGATACATTTGTATTATTGGTCATTTGTTTCTCTTCCAGCTGCTGGGCCCCCATTTATAACCCTGTCTTTCAGGTGTTTACTTTCTTTGCAGCTAACCATGAGATTGTCATTATTGAACTCTATAATCATTTCCACAACCACTTCTAATTAAACCTTTCTGACCAAATGTTAATATCTCAAGGCTAGATTCTCTTTGTTTTTGAAGGCAAATGGGATACATATAAACATTAAAAGATAAGGAGATTTTGATAAATTTTCACTTTTTTTGGACTGTAAACTGCTTTTTCTTTATGCAGCTATAAAATTGCTAATAATTAACTGAACAATATAATTGTATTACTGCCTCTCTAAAGCTACAAATAAAACTAAATCCATTTTGTAAGCAATTGTCTATTATAAGTTTTTTTTTCAGTTAAACATGGATTTCTTTTCACATATATTTTTCTTTTCAGATAGGTGCCTTCTATTTAAACCTTGGAGGTGCTCCAGAGGGGCCAGCAGGCACAGGAAAAACTGAAACCACCAAGGACTTGGCTAAAGCTCTTGCTGTACAGTGTGTGGTGTTTAACTGTTCAGATGGGCTAGATTATCTAGCAATGGGAAAGGTAAAATTATATATTAAATATTACATGTTATACCTAGGTCCAACTGGATAAACTGAAGCAAACTAATGATTAAACATTATTTGAATGTGGTTTAAGCATTTCTTGAACCTTGGCTTTAGGGGTAAAGAAATTGTTTTTATCCTTGGGGCTTTAATTAAGCTTAACTTTTAATTTTGACTTAAAATGTTAAATATTTGTTTTAACAAGTGATGCCTTTTTCTAAGAAAAATCATCTCCTTTTTCCTTGTCCTTAGTTTTTTAAAGGATTGGCTTCTTCTGGTGCTTGGGCTTGCTTTGATGAATTTAATCGAATTGAGTTGGAAGTGTTGTCGGTGGTAGCTCAACAGATCCTTTGCATTCAGAGAGCCATTCAGCAGAAACTGGAAGTATTTATTTTTGAAGGGACAGAACTGAAACTCAATCCAAACTGTTTTGTAGCTATTACTATGAATCCTGGTTATGCAGGACGTTCTGAATTGCCCGACAATCTTAAGGTAATATATTTTTTTAAGAGTGTAAATTTGCTAATCAAAAGTAACAGCAAAATCCACTCAAAATGGTATAATTTTCTCACATGTATTTGTAATCTCCCCTTTACCTTTTTCATTTTCTATAAGGTAAACCTTTAAAAAGTTTTTTAGACATTTAAAAAATGTTAAAGTACATAAAATTATTGAAGTGCTGCTGAAAACGTTAGAGTTGATGCAAAGGTGCTGGCTGCCATGGGGGAATAAATTTGAATATCAACACATTATCTTTGGGTGCTTATGCTCAGCTTTAAAAATGGTTCCCTTTATGTAAATAATATGATTCATTTATTATATACTTCAGGTTCTTTTTAGAACAGTGGCTATGATGGTTCCAAACTATGCCCTCATAGCAGAAATCTCCCTCTACTCCTATGGATTTCTGAATGCAAAACCTCTGTCTGTGAAGATAGTAATGACCTATAGGCTTTGCTCAGAGCAGCTCTCATCGCAATTTCATTATGACTATGGAATGCGAGCAGTAAAAGCAGTTTTAGTGGCTGCTGGAAACCTAAAACTAAAATTTCCAAATGAAAATGAAGATATACTTGTAAGTATTAACTGCATACATTGTGAAAGCTTCAGTAGAAAGATAATTTTTTTAGCAAGGTTGATTAGGAACTATAAATAGGTGAATAAGAGAGTTGTTGCTTTGAAGTCTTTTTATATGGGGTTGAAATCATAGTTTGGGGGTTATGTTATTCATTATGCTTTATGTGAATATTAGGACCTTTTGGCTTGATGAGCATAGTGTTGACTTTTTAGT
Organism: Hipposideros armiger; assembly: GCF_001890085.2. NCBI lineage: Eukaryota > Metazoa > Chordata > Mammalia > Chiroptera > Hipposideridae > Hipposideros > Hipposideros armiger. The sequence goes on from NW_017731537.1 coordinate 2,994,548, forward strand.
ATCCATGGGACAAAGTAAAAGCAACTTTGACTTTTGGCATGGGAGTGGAAGAGGGTAAATACTGGCCATTAACTTATATTGCATTTTTTGGATGATTTTAGCTTCTTCGATCAATTAAAGATGTAAATGAACCAAAGTTTTTATCACATGATATACCCTTATTTAATGGAATAACTAGTGACTTATTTCCTGGTATTAAACTTCCTGAAGCTGACTATCATGTAAGTAAACCTGTGAGAATGACTTATTCTGCAAATAAATTTATCTGATGACTCAATAGTTTACAAAGTTTTATTAAATGAGTGAAATTATTCTGTTTGGAGGATACACCTCTATTTTGGCCACCTTACTTAATGAAAATGAGTACATTTTAGTACCTTCTGTTATATGATACCAGAGTTAACAAGATTCAAGTCAGAGATAATGTTGTAAGAGAATAAATACAATATTTTATTTCCTATCTTGTGACTTATAATACTTACCACTATGTATACTATAGTACTATTGTGTACTTCAGCAGGTAGGAAAGATGGTAAACTAAATGTGGTAAAATATAGTTAACGCAAGAAATTGTTTCTCAAATTTTAAAGGAAACAAACCATGTGCATTTACAATTTCATTTAAATTACAGACATTATAATGAGTCCTACATATGTATACATGCAAGACTAAGTGCCTGCTGTTTATAGCTGTTATATAATGTAAAATCAAAATAAAACTTAAACTTAATTACAAACAAAGCAGCCTTAATTTAATGAGATAGATGATGTGTGGCCCAAACTAAATTGTTACATTATGGCAATTTCTATGGTAAAATGTACAGTGAAGATTCTTTTGAATTCAGCATGCATAAACTTACCAGACCCAACCAGGTCCAATTACTCAGTAGTTGCCAAACAAAAGACAGCTTCAAGATGATTTTATGAGACGAACCCAGCAAGCAAGAACACACTGGGAGTCATTTCCTAAAGCGGTGTGTGTCCCTGAACAAAGGATTGGATTCTTCTTTTTTTCAGGGATATCATGCATAAACATCAAAGTGAACTTTCTCGTAGCATGGATAGGTGGGGACATTCCTGCACATGCGCAGTTATAAAACATACTTATACATGCATTGCATGTTAAAAATGGCAGAAAGTCCCTGTCCCTGGGAGGAGATTTTAGTATTATAATGAGGGTATAATGAGAAAAGTTCATGAGCAGGCTATTAGAGGATCCTCCAAGTTGCTTTGGCTGGCGTTGGGCAGTTTCAGCCTGATTAGCCCCTTGGTCCTGCAAAACATCCAGGGCTGATCCTGAAAAACAGCTCTAGCATTCATCAATGCTAGGGATTACATAGATATCGAAGTGTTACAGGAAAAGAGGGTTCTTGGCTTCACATAGGAAAGAATTCAAACATGAGTTGGTATAGAGTTTAAAGTGAAAGTAAGTTTATTTAGCAGAGAGTAAGAAAACAAAGGCCACCCCATAGGCAGAGTGGTGGTCTCTAATCGATAGTGGCCTAGAGACCCCTCCGTCCTCCAGGCTGGGGTTTATATGTATTTTATGTTTCCGTGGAATATTTATGGTATGGGGGGAAGGGAGGAAAGAAGAACAATGGTAAGTTTATCTTTAACTTTGTAAGATGTAAGAATAGGGGCAGGTTTGTTTTTTAACTCTTACAAAGCACAACCTATATTTTATGTGCTGTGGGCTTAACTATAGGAATAGTCATAATAGAATCTCCAGTCTTTGGATAGTTTGCTCTGTGTAATTGTTCAATGTGTGCCTGAGTTCTTTATTTTGGAGCACGATGTGATTGAAAAAGACTCATTATGAATAACAAAAGATACTCATATCACTCAAGAATTCCAAGGGTTTGAGGAACTCTGTTTCAGAAAGAGAGGTCAATGACCAAATATATTTTTGTATTATACCACATGTGACTATCAAGATGATTCAGAATATGCTAATATGATTTTTTAAAATAAAAGTACAAAATCTTAACATTCTCTTGGAGAACTCTTATACTCCCATGAATTTAGGAATAGATTCATGGATCCAAAGGCTCCAATTTGAAAAATACTACTAGGAGTCAGTGCTGGGAGGTATGCTACCAGAACAGCTCAGTGCGCCTGCAGCTGAGCCTAGAGGAGCTGGGGCTGTAGAAAAAAACTAGCTATACCATCTTGCTTTTTAATATGTACTATATATTCCTTTGTTTTGCCTTTACTAACTTCTTTTGGGTTTCAGGTAATGTTTATTACTCCATTAATCTTTTCTGTTGGCTTTTTAGTTTTACCTCAGTAGTCACTTCAGAGATTACAGTATAGTATACACTCTTGACTTATTAAAATTTACCTTAAGTTTGTATTCTACCATTTTAGAAACAATATAAGAACTTTAAATGGGATAATTCCATTATCCACTCACCCCTGCCCATTTTATTATTTTTGTCATATACTTTACTTCTACATATGTTATAAACTCCACAATACATTATTTTTTGCTTTAGGTATTAACATTTTTTAAAAAACAGTCTTTTATATTTACCCTTTCTAGCATTTTTTAATTTCCTCCAGCAGATATGTGCTTTCATCTGGGGTCTTTTCCCTTCAATGTAAAGAACTTCCTTCACTATTTCTTATGTGCGTGGGTCTTCTGGAAACAAATTCTCTCAGTTTTTGTTTGTTTGAAAATTCTTTATTTAGCCTTCAATTTTGAAGAATATTGTTGCTAGATATAGAAATCGAGTTTGGCAGGGGCCTGCCCACATAACCCCCTTGTTCCTACCCCCCCCCCATCATTTTAAGGATGTCATTCCATTAACTCTTGGCTTTTATTGTTGTGCTTAGAAGTCAAGAATTTTTCTTATTTATGCTTCCCTGAGTATAATGTTTTTTTCTCCTTTGGCTGTTTTTAATATTTCCTCTCCTTGATTGATTATGTGCCTAGTGTTGTTTGTTTTATACTTATCCTGCTTGGGATTTGCTGCATTTCTTGAATCTGTGGATTGATGTCTTCAGAAAATTCTCAGTAATTATCTTTTCTTCTGCCCTATTTTCTCTTCCATTCTCTTGGGGCTCCAATAACATGTATGATGGACCATTTAATATTGTCTCACATGTCTCCTACTCTTTGTTTTGCTTTTTAAAAATTATTTTTATTATTGGGCCGGCCGAGTGGCGCGATGGTTAAGAACTCGCTTGGGATGCCAGAGGGCCCGGGCTCGGATCCCACATATGAGGGCCAGTGACACTGCCCTCTACAGCTAAGATGCTGAACAACAGCTCAACCTGGAGCTGGGCTGCCGTGAGTCGCTGGCGACGGCGTAGGCTGCAGTCCCTGTAGCAGTGGGTTGCCATGGGCTACCGTGTGTAGCCAGCAGCCAGCGTGAGCGGCCAGCAGCCAGCGTGAGCGGCCAGCAGCCAGCGTGAGCGGCCAGCAGCCGCAGTGAGCGGCCGTCCAGAAGCCGGCGACTGATCTGCCTCGCCAGGGAAGAGCGCAATGATGGTGCCAACTTGGGCCAGTGAAGCAGTGTCCTCCACAACTAGATTGAAGAACAAAACGACAGCAACTTGTCTGTTCCCCTTCCCCTAATTCCCCAGTACTGTTCCCATCCCCCAATTACCCAATAAAAATCTTTAAAAAAAATAAAAACATTATTTTTATTATTATGCTTTAATTTGGATACTTTTAATTGACCTGTCTTTAAGATTAATGATCCTTTCTTTAGCTTTATCAAGCTTCTGATAAGCCTATCCAATGAATTCTAATTTCATATATAGTAATGTACTGTTTAACGATGAGGATACATTCTGGGAAATGTATCAGTAGGTAATTTCATCATTGTGTGAACATCATAAAGTGTACTTACACAAACCTAGATGGTATAGCCTACTACTCACCTAGGCCATATGGTATAGATTATTGCTCCTAGGCTACAAATCTGTACAGCATATTACTGTACTGTATACTGTAGGAAATTGTACCACAAGGGTAAGTATTTGTGTATCTAAACACAGAAAAGTTACAGTAAAAATACAGTATAAAAGATTTAAAAAATGGTACACCTATATAGGGCACTTACCATGAAGGAGCTTGCAGGACAGGAAGTTGCTCTGGGTGAGTTAGTGAATGACTGATGAGTGAATGTGAATGACTAGGACATTACTGTACACCATGATAGACTTTATAAATGCTGTACAATTAGGTTACACTAAATTTATAAAACAACCTGAGACTAAATAATCACAAGAGAAAATGATGCAATCAAGAGACATAGTAAGCATGAGATGTGTGAGGCTGCTGCTGGCATAACAGAGCATACTATTTTACAGTAAACTTTATTTTAAATAAAATAAAATTTGTTAATAAAAAAAGTATAGTAGAGTAAATATATAAACCAGTAACAGTCATTTATTATCATTATCAAGTATTATGTACTGTATATAATTGTATGTGCTATACTTGCATATGACTGGCAGCACATTAGGTTTGTTTACTTCAGTATCACCACAAGCACATGAGTAATGTGTTGTGCTATGATGTTACGATGTCACTAGATGATAGAAAATTTTCAGCTCCATTATAAACTAATGGGACCACTGTCATATAGGGGTCTGTCATTGACTGAAACATGTGGCACATGATGGTAGTTTTTTTTTTTTAGTTTTATTTAATGTGTTCAATTTGATTTCATTAAGAGATCCCATTTCTTTGTTTAAATTCTTTATCTTTTTTTAAAAGATTTTTTTATTGGGGAACTGGGGGATGGGAACAGTGCTAGGGTATTGGGAGAAGGGGAACAGACAAGTTGGTGTTGTTTTGTTCTTCAGTCTAGTTGTGGAGGATGTTGCTTCACTGGCCCAAGTTGGCACCATCATTGCACTCTTCCCGGGTGAGGCAGATCAGTCACTGGCTTCTGGATGACCGCTCACTGTGGCTGCTGGCCGCTCACGCTGGCTGCTGGCTATACATGGTAGCTCATGGCAACTCACTGCAGCAGGGACTGCAGCCT
>NW_017731537.1:2999596-3020565 GCF_001890085.2 Hipposideros armiger
AACTCACTGCAGCAGGGACTGCAGCCTACGCTGTCGCCGGGGGCTCATGGCAACCCAGCCCAGCTCCAGGTTGAGCTGTTGTTCAGCATCTTAACTATAGAGGGCAGTGTCACTGGCCCTCATATGTGAGATCTGAACCGGGGCCCTCTGGCGTCCCAGGCCAGTTCTTAACCAATGCGCCACTCAGCCAGCCCTAAATTCTTTATCTTTCTATTTATTTTCTGTTACATTGTCTTTTTTTTTTTGTACATTTGTAAGTTATCTTAATGTTCTTGACTGCTAATTATGACATATGGGTCATCTGTGAGTTTCTTTTACTTACAGTCTTTTTCTCTTGATCATCAGTTATTTCTTGTGACTTATAAATTTTGATTTTTATATTAAAAATATGTATAAAGTAATTGTAGAGGATAAAATGGTACTATTTTCCTGCAGAAAAACCATGTCTTTCCTTTTGTCAGATAGCTAAATTGAGCTGCTGATCAATCAGGAATTGACCTACGTCAGAGTTTTGTTGCAGCATTATTGAGCTTTAGTTTACATCTGGTTTCAAATGTTTTTAGAGTGAGAATTGTCCTGTTTTTAAAGCCCTCCTCTAGCAGCATTTTGGGATATAAGCATCCCAAGACTAAGGCAATCCCTCTCTCTGTGTGCCTTCTAGTTAAGCTCTTGATTTCTTGTATCACCACACATTTAGCATAAGCATAGGAATGGGGAGAACTTTGTGTCTGAGGCTCCTCCCAATTAAAATCTGTCACTCATTGCCCATATGGCCATTAAAATCTCTGTTGGTTTCTTCTTACTTCAGCAAAGTCCCTCTGCCTGTAGCAGGCCCAATCCATTGCCCATCTGTGTTCACACTTGGAAAATGTTCCTAGGGGCAAAATTAGCTGTTGATTTGTACTCACCTAAGAAAGGTTCATCCCTTTCTGAAATTTAGTTCTTTTAGACTTATTTATATTCAAAGTGCTTCTGTATCTTTAATAATATTTATGAATTTTTTTAGCCTCTCTGTTTATTTCTAGTTACTACAGTGTGAAGGGTTGTTTGGAATGTCTTTCTATATCCTATCCAAAAGTAAAATTCTGGAAAGCACTATTAAAAGGAGTTGTTTTCATGTAGCATACATCCACTGCTATGGTGCTATAATCTTTAATAACTTATAATGTGGAATATGAATAATTTAAAAGTATTTTAATTCTATTTGTTTCTCCTTTTAATTAAAAAATACAGCTTTAAGAAATAATTTATCAACATAAGAAAGTACAATATTTTTATTTCTAAATGAAAAGTCTACGTTTATAAGACGTGTGATATGATTTATAATGACATTATATAGAAATGCATTCCATTTTTCTTTTAGGAATTTTTGGAATGTGCTCATGAAGCTTGCAAAGTACACAATCTTCAGCCTGTGAAATTCTTTCTTGAAAAAATGATTCAGACATATGAAATGATGATTGTTAGACATGGGTAAGATGATAGATTATCATTGTTTGTCAGTACTGGATGTTATTTTAAAATTAAACTATTAAAACAACTATTTCATCGTGGTGGCTTAAAAACAAAGGTTTATTTCTTTCTCATGCTACTGTCCAACAAGGATTGGTAAGGAGTGCTCATTCAGTGATGCAGTACTGATGACCACCACTATTTGCCCTTTTGGTCATCAGATATGTTATTTAGTCTCCTTCATGCACATAAAATACACTCTTCCCTTCCAAGGAGACAACCTAAAAGTTTCAATTAATCAGTGAACCAGACTCAAAGTTCAGGATAGCTAGGTGATGCCTAATAGTTTCTGTATCAATTTTGGAAGTTGTTGTTCTTGATCCAGAGACCTACAAACTGGAAAGTTATCTGCCCTCCACACACCCAGTATTATAGTAGTGGGTTTACAGAACGGGCAGGATTATTGGAGCAAATACTCCCATTCAGAAATTGAAGAATAGGAGACAAGTAGGAAATACGGTGAAATAGGAAACAAAGCCAACACTGGTCAGTAGCAACTGTGAAACCCAGCTAGGCATGTGGGGGCCCCATTCCTGGAGATAGGATGAGATTAATGGAATTTAAACTTCAGGACCTCTCACTAGGAGGGGCCCCTCTAAGGAGTCATAATTATTTTGTATACATAATTTATTATATATGGTGTCATTAAAGTGGCTGTGGACATTTTGTATTCATAATTACATATATGTGTGTGTGCATATATATATATATGTTTTGTTTTGTTTTTCCTTAGATAACCTCCCCCACCAATTGTGTAAACTTAAACCCCATAAAACCTGGATTCACTTTTGCTTGATTTTGTTCCCTGGGAGGGGCTTTCCAGTTACCTGTTCTTCATGGAACTTGGTTCAACTTTCTGAGGGGTCTTTCCATCTTCATTTTCTTCCCTGTGAAGTGAACAATAGAGAAAATGTCCTTGGAGTTGCAAAATGTTTTCAGCCTGCTTTCTGCCTATAGAAAGTTGAGGTCTCTAAGATCATGACTATTTTAAAGGCAGGATTTAAAAACAAAACAACCTTCATATTATGTAAATTTTCAAACATGTACAAAAATAGGGAGAATACTAATACAGTCAACACTCATGCATCCAAAACTGAATGATTTTTTTTTGATTGAGGGAGAGGAACAGCACTAGGGAATTGGGGAAGGGGAACAGACAAGTCGCTGCTCCTTTTGCTTTTCAGTCCAGTTGCGGAGAATGTTGCCCCACTGGCCCATGTTGGCACCATCATTGCACTCTTCCTGGGTGAGGCAGCCACCCGATGGTCATTGGGTGGCCGCTCACGGTGGCTCACTGCAGCTCGTGAAAGCTCACGCCAGCTGTGGCCAGCCCCACTGCGGGCCACACCATCACCAGTGACCCACGGCAGCCCAGCTCCAGGTCGAGCCGTTGTTTACCATCTCAGCTGCAGAGGGCGCAGCGCCACTGGCCCACATGTGGGATCCGAACCAGGCCCCCACTGTCCAGAGCTGGCATCCCAAGCCAACTCCCAACCAACGCGCCATTTGGCCAGCCCCCGAATGATCATTTTTAAGTCTTAAACTTTCACATCTATTTTAGCCTAGACTTACGGTTTTTTTGGTCAGTAAACACTCTCAAAAACTTAATAAGCTTTTTATCTATTTGATTCCAGGAAGCCACAACTACTGTCCTTATTAAGTCATACATTTCTGAACTTCCTTGAGTATCCTTGAACCTATCAAGCTTAATTGAAAGGGCCACACTCTTAGTCGATTTTCTGAGAATGACCAGGGTGCCCAAAAAATGTATACACATGACTTGCATTCAACTTTTGTTATTGGTATATATTGAGTATTAAAATTTTAATATAGTTTTTTCCTTTCCTAAAATGTGTACACATTTTTGGGGCACCCTCCGTATTTTATTCTACTGAAAAGATTACTCGGAACCATGCCAATCTTTTATGTTTTAATAAAGTGATACAATGGCCAACCCTTGATTTGACCTTTGATTCCAGGCTAAGTAGATCTTTGTTCTTCAAAGATTTTCTCAATTTATCTTTTACCAGTGGAGGATGAGAACAAATTGCCTCTTTCAGTCCTGCAAGTTCCTGAATTTCTGGACTCTTTCTATTCTCTTTCATTCTTGCTTGCAAACTGCCTGTTTTTTTTTCTGGGTTTATTTCTTTCTTGTAGTTCCTTGTTAAATTCAGCCATTATATACTAATTAGTCATTATATACTAATAATATTCTATTTACTATTTTTTCCCCGAAAACTACAATTTCATTAGGTATATTATCTGTCTTCCAGTTCATTTCAAGGGATAAATTGACCAAATGTTTCATCATTGCATAACATTAATTGCCTGTCTTTGAGCCCTTAATAATAATAGCTTGTCAGAAAAGTCATGATGTATTTTTTCTATGTTTTTCGTTGCAAAAATATGTCATTACTTTTCCGACAGCCCAGTAGTTAATTTGCCACCCATGACCTGGTCTATAAGCCAATGCCACATAATTTAGTCTTTTTTTATTATAACAAGAATACCTTTCCCCTTTCTAGGTACCAATTTCTGTCAATAAGGATGGGTTAGGGTATTCTGTAGAAAAAGTCAACACCCCAATCTTAGTGACTTAAAAAAACAAAGGTTTATTTCTCATTCATGCTGTATCCATCATAGGTTAACAGAGAAGTTCTGCTCATCATAATTACTCAGGGCCCCAGGCTGGTGGAACAGTCACCATCTCAACATTGTAGGTCATAGCTGTGCTAGAGGGAAAAGAAAGCTCTGTAAGATCCCTCTCTGGCAATTATCTGTCCCCTGTTAGGAAGTAACACCCATCATTTCCACTTATTACTCTTTAGTCACCTATTATTTTCCCAAGAGGGTGAGGAATCCTACTGTGTGGAGGAGAAAGATTCAGCAGTATTTGGCCAAGAGCACTAATAATTACTACAGCAAGTGAAGACTTGAGGAAAGAGAATCCTTCTCACTCCTTTCCTTGGGAGGACCCAAGTAATTTCTTTTAATTTTAAGAGTATACAATTATTAAGTTTTCATTTTTATTTGGAGGTTTTTAAAAATTATACTTTCTTTTGTAGATAATATTGGTGTAGATAGTATTGGTGTAGAGAATTTGATTTAGAGATCAACCAGTTCAGAAGTTAAATGTATTTTCCTCATGTCTGAGAAAAATTCATACAATTCCAAAAATTATATGTAATAATTATCATAGGGTAAAATTTTATATACCAGTATATAGGCATATAATTTACTTTAAAAAAAGTCTTATTGTATAATTGCTTCTTTTTCTTAATAGCTTTATGTTAGTAGGAGAGCCTTTTGCTGCTAAGACAAAAGTTCTGCATATGCTGGCTGATACTCTAACTCTTATGAATGAACGTGGCTGTGGAGAGGAAGAAAAGGTCATTTATAGGATTGTAAACCCCAAATCCATTACTATGGGCCAACTTTTTGGACAGTTTGACCCAGTATCTCATGAGGTAATTGATAATATAAACATTCTTAACTCTTATTGACAATGCACATTAAATCAAGAAATTTGAAATGTTTTCATATTATCACTTTGTAGTTTTATATAGGAAGCTTTTCAACTTTTCCCTTTTTCCTCCTCAGTGGACTGATGGTATTGTGGCTAACACTTTTAGAGAATTTGCTTTATCGGAAACACCTGATCGAAAATGGGTTATATTTGATGGTCCCATTGACACTTTGTGGATAGAGAGCATGAACACGGTATTGGATGATAATAGAAAGGTAAATCATCATTACTAAAAGCAAAACAGATGCACTATGTGAATATACCTAACACTACTGAATTGTAAACTTAAAAATGGTTAATTTGGTAAATTTAATGTTATATGTTTTATTCCACAATTTTAAAAAGCAAATGTAGATAAGCTTAAACAATGATATATGTTCAACAACTAATTGCCTAGGACTGTATATTTGAAGTGAGGGATGCAGCAATTTGATTAATTTTACAAATTATCTTTTCAATGAAAACTATGCTGTAGTAAATCCTTTACTTAATTTTTCATAGAATAAAAGTATATTGTATTAAAATTACTGCATTAGCAGGAAGGCATAGAAATGTAATAGGTGATGATAAATTGTAAAGTGACTCCAGACCTATGGTTTCTTACAGAACTTTAAATTAATATTCTAAGAAAAAATAAAAGGGCTTCATTTTGTTTTTTTTTAAACATTGAATGATTCAGTGCTTATATGTGGTACATTACCTTAGAAGCTGTGAGATATACAAAAGAACCAGAAAATGAAAGATTTCTAGTATTTATTTTAATTGAGAGATAACATACATAAAGTATAAAATGTGCAGTTGGTTAAGAGCTCGCTCAAGAGTGTGAGCTCTGAGCACAGCGGTTTGAGTCCCGGCCCAAACTGAGCTGCCAACAGGTGGCAGGATGGCTCAGCTAAATAAATAAATAGATAGATAGATAGATAGATAGATAGATAGATAGATTGTGCATTAACTTTAGTTTAGATTCTGTGATTTTTTTTAACGTAAATGTACACTCACATAACCATCACCTAAATAAAGATGCATAAAATTTCTTGCACCCTACAAGGTTCACTCATGTTCCTTCCCAATTGGTAAACTCCAGGGGCAATCACTATTCTGACTTCTACTGTGATGAATTAGCTTTGCTGGTTCTTAAACTTCATGTAAATGGAATTATACTCTTTAGTGTTTTCCTTCTTTAGGCCAATATAGCATCTGTGCTATTCATGTTCCATTTTATTTATTTATTTATTTATTTATTTATTTATTTATTTATTTATTTATTTATTTATTTAATGTCTGTAGTAGTATTCTACTGTATAAATATAGCACAATTTATTTTCATACTTATGTGAAATCACTACACCACTAAATAAGCAAATTAATTAGCATTCAAACATGTATCCTAGTACTTTATCATAGGTGGTTGGTCATTTATTCATATTCTTTCTTACATACATTCAGTCATATTGACTGAGCTAAGGACAGGGGGTAGTAAACAGGCAAGAATTGCAATGATTCCAAAGAGAGGGGTTAATCAGTAGAGTCATGTCTAAGGATTCATAACCAGGTAGAAAGATTGTCTCATGTTGGATGAGAGGGAAGCAAGAATGGATAAGTATAGACACAGGTGAATGTATGGATTTAATAATGGAAATTTGAAGCCAAATCCTTTTGATTGTTTTTTTTTCCTTTGTGAAATGGTAGGACCTACCTGTTTTTTTGCACACTTGAGGAGAAAGGGGAAAGTTTAAATTAGCTGTTTGGAAATGGGAAAGAGAGATGCGTAAGACAACATAGAAGTATAGCGTAGTGTTACAGATAACTTGATTGAGCTGAAGACCACGAATTTTTAGTTTTAATGCCAAAGTATGCCTTTGTGAGATATTCTCTAACAGTCTAAGCAGTTTGGATGTGGGTGTAGATAGTGTTGCTAGATTAGAAATACAGAGACCTTAAAGATATTGGCATGAGAATGGTAGAAATGCTAGACCATAAAACAGAAGCTGCTTAATAATGGAGGAAGTGAAAACAACAGGGATATGAAAATGAAGAGAAAGTGTAGTAGGAGTCAATGAGTGAGAAAGCTGGATAGGTAGGAGTCTGTGGGATGCTTGAATTTAGTATTTCAGAATTGTGTAGTGTTCCAGGATAGAAGGTCCCAGGTATATAAAGTGGATGGCTGAAGTGGAGTAGGGGGAAAAGTAAGTCAAGACAAGGTGGTCACAGATCCAAGGTTTATAAGATGCTCCTTTTCATAAGCACTGGGTCAGGGCAGAGTTATAGTAGAAAGAGATTGAGCCAAGTTCCAAAAGCTTTAACAAGGGGGGATGATTGGGTGCTGATGACAGCAGCAGCAGGGTTTGTGTGAGGAGCAAGGGTTGTACTGGAGGGTGGAGTAGAAGTACTTGGGAAACAACATGAGGGTATAAGGAGAAAGCTAACCCCACCTCCCAAATTTGTAGCAAGTACAAGAACATTTGATAAAATAATCTGATAAAAGGTTAAAAGTATTCTAGACTAGCACTGTCCAATAGAACTTTCTGCAATGATGTAAATATCTGCACTGCCCAATAAGACAGCCACTAGTCACATGTGTCTTTTTGAGCATTCATGCACATATTGAGCATTTGAAATGTGGCTTAGTGCAATTGAAAAACTGACTTTAAATATTATTTAACTTTCATTAGTTAAGCTAAATATAAATAGCCACATATGATTACTGGTAAGCATAGTGAGCAGTCCTGGTCCAGACCATTTATTTATTTTACAGATAAGCAACAGATCCAAAAATGGTAAATGTCACATTGTCAACATATAGCTACATAGGGGCAAAACTGGGACTATAGTGATGATTGTAGAGGCAGAGAAGAAACACTGAAAAATAAATGAATAGGAAGAATTTAAAGGATTTAAGAATGAAATTTGGAATATCAACAATTAATAACGATTATTTAAATTAGTAAAAGTTAATGATTGGGCCGGCTGAGTGGCTCAGTTGGTAAAGAGTGCAAGCTCTGAGCAACAGGGTCGCCGGTTTGATTCCCACATGTGCCAGTGACCTGTGCCTGAGCTGAGCTGCCGCTGAGCTGCCAACAGGTGGCAGGATGGCTCAGCTGGTGAGAGCATGTGCTCTTAACAACAAGGTTGCCTGTTCGACTTCTGTGTGGGATGGTGGGCTACACTCACCTGCAACTAAGATTGAACATGGCATCTTGAGCTGAGAGGTGGCCGCATGGCAACTGGACGTGGGAGCTGAATTAGCTGCGCTCTCCACAATTAAGATTGAAGGACAATAACTTGGCTGCTCCCCTTCCCCAATTCCCCAATAAAATTAAAAAAAAAGTTAATGGTACTTCTAAAGTTAGAAACCAAGGAGATTGAGATGACTGGATGGCTTTAATAATAATGGACAAGAAAGGAGTTTGGCAGAGAGGAAGCAGTTGATAAATTCAGTTTTTATGTATTTAATGAAAAAGGAATATTTTATATTAAAAGAGACCTAGGGGACATAGCAAACATAATACATAGTCATTGATGGAATTTTGATTTGAATAAATCAGTTTTAAAGATATTCATGGTACACTTGAGGAAATTTGAGTATTACCTGAGTTGATGATATTAAGGAATTATTGATAATTTTGTTAGATGTGATCATGTTATTATGGTTATATAGAACAGTCCTTATATTTTAGATGAATACTGACATATTTGGATGTGAAATGCCATGGTATGTGTAATGCTTTTTAAAATAATTTTTAAAGAAAGATGAAGCAAATATGGCAAAATATTAACATTGGTAAAATCTAGGAGATGGGTATATGAGTGTTCACATTTTTTTCTATTTTTCCCTTTTTTTATGAATGAAAAGTCTCTGTCAACTTTATAAAATCAAGAGTATTTCATATAATTTTATTAATAACAAGAACTGAGATTTGTATAGGATTTTATAGTTTTTGCAGTGTGTCATATTTTCCCTCCCCTCTTACTCTATGAGAGAGAAATTATCCCTGTTTATAGACGAAGAGCCTGAGACTCAGGGATGTTATGTATTTGCTTACCTAGTAAGTAATTGACAGAGCTAGACCTAGAATTATGATTTTCTAGCTTCCATTCTAACACTTATTACATCATATCACAAGACATATATTATATATTATCTTATAAATAGAATAAATTTTTATCTGAGAAGTTTGAGAATTTTTTTATATAAACATCTGAAAAATAATTGCTTTTAGCTTTGCCTTATGAGTGGAGAAATCATTCAAATGTCTCCTCAAATGAGCCTCATCTTTGAAGCAATGGACCTTTCCCAGGCCTCAGTAAGTTCAGAATTTTATATAACAGTACTTTGTTTATTTGTTCATTTATTCATTCATTTAGTCAATAATTTTTTTTGTATGTCTCAGAAGATGAGTTAGGCACTATAAATACAAAGATTAGTAAGACACAGTGTATGCTCATTTATAGAGGATGAGAAGCATGCTAATAAATAATCCCAATATAGAGCTACATGTCAGTGCTTTGAGAATATTGAGGGGATGAGTGCCCCAGAGGGGACTGGGTAGAGGAGGACCAAGGGAAACATTTGCATATTTGACCTGGTTTTAAGGAATAAGACTTCTCCAGGGAGTTTGGTTGGGGCTGGTCATTCCAAATCATGACAAGATGATATAAAGACATGAAGCCATGACATGCTTGGGGAACTGTGATTACAGATAGTTTCATCTAATGTATGTGAGACTGTAGAGAAAGACAGAGACAGGAGCCAGATCATGAAGGGCCTTATAAGTCATGCAAAGAATTACTTAAAAACTGCTGGATACTACTAATATAAAAGCAACAATGGAAAAAAAATTTGTCTTTTTTCTCTAGCCTGCCACTGTAAGCCGCTGTGGCATGATTTATTTGGAACCCTCACAGTTAGGATGGGAACCTCTTGTGTCTTCATGGTTGAATTCACTGAAAGGACCTCTACAGGAACCAGATCATCAGGCTCTGCTGAGAGGACTTTTTGACTGGTTAATACAGCCTACTTTAAAGCTTCGTAAGAAAAAATGCAAGGTAATACTCTAATTCTCTAACCCATTCAAGTTTCTTTAGTTTTTATTTAACTTGACTAAGTCTAAAAGCCACAACGATAGTATAAATAACTAAAATCAGTTTCACCTCAGACATTTAGTGTCCATTTATTAAAAAATTGAAATGTTTATTATGACAATCAGTGAGTCACATGGCAGTTGTAATAAATAATAGAAATCCCATGTACATTTCACAAAATTTTCCTCAATGATAACATTTTGCAAGACTATATTATAATATCACCAGGATATTGACATTGATACTATCTATTAATCTTATTCAGTTCCCCTCATTACACTTGTACTCAGGTATGTGTGTATGTGTTTATCCCTCTGGGTTTTATTTTAAAATATTTAAAAAATAAAAATTATATTTAAAGTTTACATGATAATTTCATATATATTATACACATAGTAAAGTGATTACTATAGTCAAGCTAATTAACATATCATCTCAAGTAGCTACCACATTTTTGTGTGTATGTGTGTGGTGAGAGCACCTGAAATCTACTCTATTAGAAAATTTGCAATACCTGTAGTCATTATGCTGTACATTAGATCTCTAGACTTATTTATCCTACATAAGTTCAACTTTGTACCCTTTCCTCAAGGTCTTCCTATTTCCCTCATTTTTCCATCCCTGGTAACAACTGTTTTATTTTCTGGTTCTATGTATTCAACTTCTAGATTCCTCATGTAAGTGAGATCATTCAGTTTATTCCTTTCTGTGTCCGGCTTATTTCACTTCTTATAATGTTAAGGTTAGTCCATGTTGTGGCAAATACCAGAATCTCCTTCTTTTTTAAGGCTGAGTAATATTTCATTGTGTATATATACCACAATTTCTTTTCTTCTTTTTTAAAAGATTTTATTGGGGAATTACGGGAGGGGAACATCATTGGGGAATCGGGGAAGGGGAACAGACAAGTTGCTGTCCTTTTGTTCTTCAGTCTAGTAGTGTAGGACGTCACTTCACTGGCCCATGTTGGTATTATCATTGCGCTCTTCCCGGGTGAGCCATATCGGTTGCTGGCCTCTGGATGGCCACTCACAGTCGCTCACGCAGCTCTTGCCAGCTGCTGGCCGCTCACAGTAGCTTACGGCAGCCCACTGCAGCAGAGGCTGTAGCCTATGCCATTGCCGCCAACTCACTGCAGCCCACCTCCAGATTGAGCTGTTGTTCACCCTCTTAGCTGTAGAGGGCAGTGTGTGATCTGAACCGGGGCCCTGCTGCTCAGAGCTGGAGTCCCAAGCCAACTCTTAACCAATGCGCCACTCTGCCGGCCCCCACAATTTCTTTATTCACTCATCCATCAATAGACAGTTAGTTTGTTTCCATGTCTTGGCTATTGTGAATAATGCTGCAATGAATTGGGAGCGCAAATATCTCTTTGAGGTACTGATTTCATTTCCTTTGGTTATATACCTTGAAGAGGAATTGCTGGATTGTATGATAGTTCTATTTTTAGTTGTAGTTTTTTGAGGCTCCTTTACACTGTTTCCCACAATGGCCATACCAATTTATATTCCCACCAACAGTGCACAAAGATTTTTCTTTTTTCTACATCCTCACCAACACTTACCATCTTTTATCTTTTTAATAATAGCCATTTTAACAAGTGTGAGGTTATATCTCATTGTGGTTTTGATTTGTATTTTCATTTTCTTGATGATTAGTGATGTTGAGTGCCTTTTCATATACCGGTTGGCCATTTGTATGTCTTCTTTGGAAAAAAATATCTATTCAGGTCCCTCACTATTTTTAAGTTCTGATGGGCTTTTTTGGTATTGAATTGTATTAGTTTCTTATATATTTTGGATATTAACTCTTTATCAGATAGTTTGCAAATATTTTCTCTCAATTCATAGGTTGCTTTTTCACTTTGTTGATTGTTTCTTTTGCTGTGCTTCTACTGTGCTTTTTTTTTTTAAGATTTTTTTTATTGGGGAATTGGGGGGATGGGAACAGTGCTGGGGAATTGGGGGAAGGGGAACAGACAAGTTGCTGTCGTTTTTGTTCTTCAGTCTAGTTGTGGAGGACGTTGCTTCACTGGCCCAAGTTGGCACCATCATTGTGCTCTTCCCAGGCGAGGCAGATCAGTCGCCGGCTTCTGGACGGCCGCTCACTGCGGCTGCTGCCCGCTTATGCTGGCTGCTGGCTACATACGGTAGCCCATGGCAACCCACTGCCAAAGGGGCTGCAGCCTACGCCGTCGCCTCACTGCAGCCCAGCTCCATGTTGAGCTGTTGTTTAGCATCTTAGCTGTGGAGGGCAGTGTCACTGGCCCTCATATCCACATATGATCCAAACCAGGGCCCTCTGGCGTCCCAAGCCAGTTCTTAACCATAGTGCCACTTGGCCGGCCTACTGTGCTTTTAATTTAATGTAATTCTGCTTGTTAATTTTTGCTTTTGTTGCCAGTCTTTTGGTGTCATATTCAAAAAATAATTTCTAAGGCCAATGTCAAGGAGCTTTTATCCTGTGTTTTTTTTTCCAGGAGCTTTACAATTTCAGGTTTTACATGTAAGTGGTTAACCCATTTTGGATATATTTTGCGTGTGGCATAAGATAAGGGCCAATTTCATTATTTTCCCAACACCATTAATTGAAGAGACTATTCTTATCACCCTTGTTGAAGATTAGTTGACTGTATGTGTTGGATTTATTTCTGGGCTTTCTATTCTGTTCCATTGGTTTATGTATCTGTTTTTGTGTCAGTACCATACTGATTTGTTTACTAGAGCTTTGAAATATAGTGGTCCTCCCCTTATCCATGGGGGATATGTTCCAAGGCCCCTAGTGCAACTCTATTCCTGTGTATATGTAGTTTCTCCTACCTTCAACGTCCTTCCCTCTGCACCTGGCTAACTCACATTTTTCCCCAAATTCAGCTCTGCTATTACTTCATCTGGGAAGCCTTCCTTGATTTATTCCTCTCCCATTTCCCTCCTTGTCCTCCTCCCTGGGTCTGGGATAATTGTTTATCCCAAGTACTCTAGTAGCCTTCTCTTACCCTGGGACTTCCTCTGCCTTGTCAGTATTACCCCATAGTATTGTTGTCTATTTAATTTTAGTATCATTCCTTTTCAGAGACTGTGTTTTATTTCCATATCTCCTAGCTTGGTATATGGGTATAGTATGTTTTTCATAAGTGCTTGTTGAATACATAAATGAATGAGTGGCTGTTAGAGACTTTATTTCTGCTATCCCTAGAACATTGTTTATTCTCTTAGAGTAGCTAGTTTTCATTTACCAAAGAATTTAGAATATGTTATATACAATTGTATAATATAACATGCTAAACCAAAACACTTGAGAGATGCTTGTATCATGCATAGTTTAAATTCTGTAAGTTTGTTATACAGACCTTATGAAAACCATGTATGCTTTTGTCAGCTTTTTAATGAAATATTTGTCTTCTTTTATTTTTCAAATCAGATGAAAGGAAAGTATGATATGTTTTTCACTTTGCAGGAGCTGATTCCTACAAGTGATAGCAATGTGGTTGTATCTCTCACACGCCTCTTTGAAGCCCTGCTCTGCGACGTGGTAGAAAATGATCCTACAAGCAAGCACATTCGTGTCTGGATTATGGTTGGTTTTATACTTAATGCAGTTTTCAATTACAGAACAAAATATGCCTCTGGCAAATAATACTTGTACTGAGGAAGACATTGTAAGATCCAGAGCTGTTTTTGGTGAGCACTGAAAGAATAGTTGAAGACATTAAAGTTGCCCTGACCTGGATTTCTGATTTAAAAAACATTTTAAAGAATGTAAAATATGTCTGAATGAATCAAATCTATCCTGTTATTTATAAAAGATGATAATTTGATAAACACTTAATAAGGTGACTTAAGATTAATCCAATATGGACTTTAGGTGAGTTGATTTGTCTTAATGTTAAGTCAGGATATAGATAGACTGCAAAAAGCTGGCTACAAAAGGCAAGGAGCAGGCATCTGCCTAGCTGGGTGGAGCACTGCTGGCAGAACCCATAGAGCACATGGGAACGGAGGAATCAGTGGTCCAGGTTAGTTAATGTCTAGAGGTCACAGAAGGCCGGCCAATATGACTCTGAGGGAGCCAAAGGAAAGAGGTGTTGTGTTTTTTTTTCTGCTGTATGCTCTTTTCTCATCTGCCACCTTATTCCTGAATGCCTTTATCTCTACTCAGTCTACTTTCTCTTTTACTATTTGGTAACAGTGGTTCACTCCTATTGTTTCCCCTTCACCTTATTGCCACAGCAAATCTTCTACCTCAGACATCTCACATTCCAGAGTTCCCTGCTAACCATATATCTTTTTGCCCCTCCCCTTTCACCTTTATTTCCCTCTACTTTAGAAGAAATTGAACAGACTTTTTTGAAGTATAACTTATTTATATCCCTTTTTCTTCCTAAATTTGGAGTAGCCTTTCACAGAACTAGTTTTTAATATTCTTCCATATATATCACTGTTATTTTTTTATAAAATAAAAGTATCCTAGGGGGCTGGCTGAGTGGCTTAGTTGGTTAAGAACACGAGCTCTGAGCATCAGGGTCGCCGGTTCGATTCCCACATGGGCCAGTGAGCTGCGCCCGAGCTGAGCTACTGCTGAGTTGCCAACAGGTGGCAGGATGGCTCAGCTGGTGAGAGCATGTGCTCCTAACAAAAATTTGCCAATTGGACTCCCGCGTGGGATGATGAGCTGTGCCCACCCTCAACTAAGATTGAACGTGGCACCTTGAGCTGAGCAACTACAAGCTGCCAACGGGCGGCTGGGTGGTGACTGGACTTGGAGCTGAGCTAGTTGTGCCCTCCACAACTAAGATTGAAGGACAACAACTTGGCTGTTCCCCTTCCCCAATTCCCCAATAAAATCTAAAAAAAAAGAGAAAGAAATAAAGAAAGTATCCTAGGAATAATTTGCCTATGTAAACTTTGTATTACATATTTCCTGAAAATTTTCATTCTGTTAGTAAACCTAAACTCCCAGTTATTTAAATCATTCAGAATCATTTTTAGACTAATATAGATTGATACCTGATTGAAAATTTTCTCTTAAAATATATTTGATATATTTTTAAAGTATATAAGGCATGTGCCTAATAAATACATTTTTCTACATGTTAGCATGCCATACATACTTATTTGCATCTTTTCTCACAATTTATCTTGGAGATCATTCCATATCAGTAGAGTTACCTTCTTTTTAAATAGCTGGTATTCCAGTAAATGTAGCATAGTCCAATTAAGCAGACACTTATTGAAGAACATTTGGGTTTCTTCTAATCTTTTGCTATCACAAACAATGCTGCAGTGAATTTTCTTATACATATATCATTTTGACAGGTGGCAATATATTTCAGGATAAACTCCTAAAAGAGAAATTCCTATATTATTTGGCATGGGCATTTAAAATTTAGATAGCTATTGCCAGAGAATCACTCTTTATGTGACTTAGCTGTGCTCCAATTTACTTCATTTATATGTCTGACCTTTTCCAAGAGGTTAACCAGGCTTTAATATGTTAAATTTTAATTAATTTGTTAAAAAAAATTTTAAGTTTAATTGTTTGTTATTTTTTGTTTTCTTTTTTACCAACAGGCTTGCTTTATGTTTTCTTTGATTTGGTCCATTGGAGGAAGTTGTGATACAGATGGTCGCCTCGTTTTTGATTCTTTCCTACGATTAATCATACTGGGAAATGAAAACAACCCAGTTCCTGAATCTGTGGGTAAATGGGAATGCCATTTTGATGAAAAAGGCCTGGTCTATGACTACATGTATGAGGTATGGTATAAAATGATTCTTATGATAAGCTATAAATCACAAAGTCTTAGATCAGCGGGAAAACTCCTAGGTTCCCATCCTAGGAGGTTGACTCTTGTGGTTAGCATTTTAGTCCCTTTTTTTTAGTTTTTACTCCTGTAACTTGTGGATAGTATAGATAAACTTGCTTTAAGAATATTTTATATTTTCAATTTAAATTAAATCTATTTTCTCCACTTTAAAAAAGATTTATAAAAGGATTATTTTAAGCAATAGCCACTTGAATAATCATTTGATTCATGCAAATTTTACTCAACAAAGTCATAGATCTGGATAGAGCTTTGGTTACAATTTTACCTAAATTTCAAGGTTTACAGATAAAGAAGCAAACCTAGAAAGGCAAATGGCTAGAAGAGCCACAACTTGGACCCACCTCTCTTGACTGCCTGTGCAGAATTCTTTCCCTCAAACCATACTAACACAGAATTTTAATAATATGACCAGGAAGACAGTTTCAGCTTCATTAGTCACAGTGAGAAGTCAATAAAATAATCTCTAAAATTAAAAAACTAAGAGGTGATAACATAAGCATAGTCTTTAAGAATTGGAGGTAAATACCAAACTATCCAGCTTAAAGAGGTAAAGATAGTTGCTCCTTGAGAAGAGAAAATGAGAGTGGGAAACTGCTGAGGTTTTTTTTCCAATTATAGTTAACATTCAATATTATATTACTTTCAGGTGTATAGCTAGCATAGTGGTTAGACATTTATGGAACTTACAAAGTGATCCCCTTGATAAGCCTGGCACCATACGTATAATTGAGCATATCCCCTATGCTGTACTTTATATCCTTTGACTGTTTTGTAACTGCCAATTTGTACTTCTTAATCTCTTCACCTTTTTCACTCATCCTCCCAGCCCTCCTCCCTACTGGCAACCTTCAGTTTGTTCTCTGTACTTATGAGTTTGTGTTGTTATGTTTGTTCATTTATTTATTTAGATTCCACATATAAGTGAAATCATGCAGTATTTGTCTTTGTCTGACTTTTTCCCCTACCATACTACCCACTTGGCCCATCCATGTTGTCACAGTGGAAAAATATTTTTCTTTTTTATGGCTGAGTAATATTCCATTGTATGATATATATTCAAATATACCACATCTTTTTTATCCATTGTCTATCAATAAGAAACTTAGATTGCTTACATATATTGGCTATTGTAAATAATGCTGCAATGAACATAGAGGTGCATATGTCTTTTTGAATTAGTGTTTTGGATTTCTTTGGATAAATATCCAGAAGTTGAATTTCTGGGTCATATGGTAGTTCTATTTTTAATTTTTTGAGGAACCTCCATACTGTTTTCCATAGTGGCTGTACTAATTTGCAATCCCACCAACAGTAAATGACAGTTCCTTGATCTTCACATCTTTGCCAACACTTGTTTGTTTGTTTGTTTAAAATTACTTTTTATTGTGAAATCCACATTTTTTAGAATTAGTTTCAGCTGTACAACACAGTGCAATAGTTATACTTTTTACCCCTTGAGGTGACAACCCCCCTCCCCCAATCCGCTGCCCCACTTCCCCCCGCAATATCATACATCCTACATATCTATTATAATTCCCTTGATTCCACTCCCACACTAACTCCATGTCCCATGACTATATATATATATGTGTATATATATATATTCACTTATAGTTGACATACAATATTATACATCAGCTTCAGGTGTACAGTGCAGTGATCAAGCCTCTATCCCATCCATGATGCGGTCTCCCAAGCAAGACATGTGACCATCTGACACCCTACAAAATATTTAAAACATTATTAATTATATTCCTTGAACTGTCTTTCATGTCCCTGTGGCAGTATTGTAGTTACGTATTTATGCTGTCTAATCCCTTCCCCTTCTCCCTCATCCCCTCCCCATCCCAACTAGCAGCTATCAGTTGTTCCTCTATATCTTTGAGACCACTTCTTTTTACTTTGCTCGTTCAGTCAGTTTTTTAGATTCCACATATAAGTGAAATCATATGGTATTTGTCTTTCTTTGACTGACTTATTTCACTTAACATAGTAGTCTCTAAGTCCATCCATATTGTCCCAAATGGTACGATTTCATTCTTCTTTATAGCAGAGTAATACTCGATTGTATAAATGTACCACAGTTTCTTAATCCAGTCATCTACCGATGGGCATTTCGGTTGTTTCAAAGTCTTGGCTATTGTGAGTAGCGCTGCAATAAACATGAGGGTGCATATATTTTTTTGAATTAGCGTCTTGGGTTTCTCTGGATAGATACCCAAGAGTGGAATTGCTGGGTCATATGATAATTCCATTTCCAGGTTTTTGAGATACCTCCATACTGATTTCCATAATGGCTGCACCAATCTGCAGTCTCACCAACAGTGCACCAGGGTTCCCTTTTCTCCACAACCTCGCCAGCACTTGTTTGTTGATTTATTGATAATAGCCATTCTGACTGGAGTGAAGTGGTATCTCATTGTGGTTTTTATTTGCATTTCTCTAATGATTAGTGAGACTGAATGTTTTTTCATATGCCTGTTGGCCATCTGTATGTCCTCTTTAGAGAAATGCCTCTTTATATCCTCTGCCCATTTTTTAATTGGGTTGTTTGTTTTTCTGGTGTTGAGTTGAATGAGTGTTTTATAAATTTTGGATATTAACCCCTTATCAGATATATATTTGGCAAATATCTTCTCCCATTCAGTAAGCTGCCTTTTTGTTTTATTGATGATTTCCTTTGCTGTGAAAAAACTTTTAAGTTTGATGTAGTCCCATTTTCCCCCACTTTGTTTCCTTTGCCCGAGCAAATATATCCAAAAAAGTATTACTAAGAGCAATGTCAGAGAGTTTACTGCCTATGTTTTTTTCTAGGAATGTTATGGTTTCAGGTCTTGCATTTAAGTCTTTAATCCATTTTTAGTTTATAAACCCATTTTGAATTTATTCTTGTATATAGAGTAAGAAGGTAGTCCAGGTTTATTTTTTTACATGTATCTTTCCAGTTTTCCTAGCATCATTTATTGAATAAATTGCCTTTACCCTATTGTATATTCTTGCCTCCTTTGTCATAGATTTATTGACCATATAGGCATAGGTTTATTTCTGGCCTCTCTAGTTCTGTCAATCTATTTGTATGTTTTTATGCCAGTATCATGCTGTTTTGATTACTATAGCCTCATAGTATAATTTGATATCAGGCAGTATGATACCTCCATTTTTGTTCTTCTTTTTTAAGATCACTTTGGCTATTTGGGGTCTTTGGTGATTCCATATAAACTGTAGGATTATTTGTTTTACTTCTGTTTTTGGTATTTTAATGGTGATTGCATTGAATTTATAGATTGCTCTTTAAAAATGTTAATTCTTCCTTTCCATGAGCATGGTATATGCTTCCATTTATTTGTATTTCAATGTCTTTCTTCAATGTCTTATAATTTTCTGAGTACAAGTGTTTCATTTTCTAGGTTAAATTTATTCCTAGATGTTTTATTTTTTGATGCAATTGTAATTGGGATTGTTTTTCTAATTTCTGGGGTTTTTTTTGTTCTCTTCCTGTATCCATCTTTATTGAGATATAATTGACATACAAAGAACTGCACATACCAGGGGTGCCCAAAAAATGTATACAGGGCCGGCCGAGTGGCTCAGTTGGTTAAGAGCTCACTCAAGAGTACGAGCTCTGAGCAACAGCGGTTCAAGTCCCAGCCCGAGCTGAGCTGCCACTGAGCTGCCAACAGGTGGCAGGATGGCTCAGCTAAAAAAACAAACAAACAAACAACAAATGTATACACATTTTTAGAGATGTTATCTATGTAGTACTTTTTGAAGTTGAATTGAATTACAGTAGCAATGTGTAGTATGACATTCACTCAAAAGATGGCATTAAGCAAATGAATGCTAGTGTCACGATGCTACAGGTAGGACAGTCAAAGAAAATGGCAGAAGCATGGTTGTTGTTTAAGAAATGCAAGACCATTTTGAAGTGGTATTTGAAATTCAAGCATGTTGTGGAAGTACAACGACAATGGAGGCATGAGTATGCAACAGAACCCCCAACACGCCTAACAATTGCACGCATTTGTGATAAGTTTGAGATGCATGGTACTGTGTGTGATGTACATAAGGGAAGATCTGGGAGGCCTCACACAGCAACAAGTCCTGCTTCTTCTATGGTGTTGGAACAATTTACACACTCGCTACAGAAGTCTACCAAACAATGTACATGTGAGACAGGAATTAGCAGAAGAAGCATATGACACATTCTTAAAACAGCAAAAGGGCAAGTTTTCATCCCAAGATTATTACATGCACTGAATGAAGACGACCCTGATTGAAGGGTGCAGTATTGTGAGTGGTTCCAAAACATGGTACAAGAGGATGAGGAGTTTGTGATGGTTTGGTCTGATGAAGCACAGTTTAAATTGAACGGAACAGTGAATTGACATAATTATGTGTATTGGGCTCCAGAAAATCCACATGTTCATCCACATGTTCATATGGAAAAAGAAGTCAAGTTACCAAGCCTCAATGTCTTGTGTGGACTATCATTAAGGGAACTAATTGGACCACTCTTTTTTGTCAAGTGTACCTAGACATGCTACGTATATCCATTTTACCTGCAATTCATATACTTTTTGGGAATGATCAATTTCACTTCCAACAAGATGGTGCCCCACCGCACTTCCACCAAGATGTGAGAGCTTACCTCGATTAGAATTTGCCAAGACAATGGATAGACAAAGGGGTGCAGTTGAGTTTCCCTCATGTTCTCCTGACTTAACACCCCTTGACTTTGACCTATGGGGGACCTTCAAGGATGTGGTGTACCATAGAAAACCGGATACACTGGAGGTACTTTGGGAAGAAATTGAAATGGCATGCGTAGCAATACAAGTGGACATTTTGATCAGTGTTGCTCAAGCAGTAGTTTGCTGTAATCAGAAGTGTCTGGGGCCGGCCAAGTGGCGCGCTGGTTAAGAATTGACTTGGGACGCCAGCTCTGAGCAGCAGGGCCCTGGTTCAGATCCCACATGAGGGCCAGTGACGCTGCACCCTCTACAGCTAAGATGGTGAACAACA
>NW_017731537.1:3021405-3041327 GCF_001890085.2 Hipposideros armiger
TAATTTTATAAGTTTTAAACGTATTTATGAAACCCATCAATCAGGAAGGTGAACATATTCATCACTCCAGGTGTTTCCTTGTGCCCCTTTGTACTCCCGCTTTCCCTCCCTGTCTTGTCTCCTCCTCTTCTTGCCTCAGGCAACCACTGATCTGCTTTCTGTCACTATAGGTTATTTTGAATTTTCTAAAATTTTCTATAAATGGAATTATGCAGCATGCTTTTTGTCTAGCTTCTTTTACTTAGCATATTTATTTTGAGATTCATCCATATTGTTATATGTATCAATAGTTCATTCCTTTTTATTGCTGGTTAATACTCCATTATATGGGCATACCACCATTTATTTCTCCATAATACTCCATGATAATGGGCATGTGGTTGTTTCCAGTTTTTGACTATTATAAAGAAAGTTTCTATGAACATTCTTATACAATTTTTTTAAATGGACTTGTGTTTTTTTTTATTTTGAGTGAGTATCTTGGAATATGGTAGGAATATGTTTAACTTAAAAAAAACTGCCAAACAGTCTTCCAAAATGGTAGAACCATGAAAGTTTCAGTTGTTCTGCATCCTTGCCAACAGTTGCATGGCCATCTTTTTCATTTTCGCAATTCCATTACACACGCGCGTGCGCACGCGCGCACACACACACACACACACACACACCAGAGAGAGTGCAAAAAAAATGTATACATGTTTTAAGAAAGGAAAAAAACATATTAAAATTGTAATACTCAATATATACCTATAAAAGAGGAATACAGGTCATGTGTATAAATTTTTTTGGCACCCCCAGTATATATATATATTGGTACCTCATTGTGGGTTTAAATTTGCATTTCCCTAATGACTAATTATGTTGAGGATCTTTTCATGTGCTTACTTTCCATCTGTCTATTTTTTTTGTTGAAATGTCTGTTCAAATCTTTAGCTCATTTTAAAAATTGGTTGTTTGCTTTGTTATTGTTGAGTTTTTGGAGTTTGTTGTATATTCCAGACACAAGTCTTTTATCAGATACATGTTCTACAAAGAGTTCCTCTAAGCATATGGCTTGTTGTTTCATTCTTTTAGCAGTGTCTTTCATAGAGAAAAAATTTTAATTTTTTTAATCTTTATTAAATTTATTGAGGTGACATTGGCTAGTAAAATTATATAGGTTTCAAGTGTACATTTCTATAATACATCATCTATATATTGCATTGTGTGTTCACCACCCAGAGTCAGTTTTCCCTCCATCACCATATATTTGGCCCCCTTTAACCTCTTTTTCTACCTCCACTACCCCCTCACCCTCTGGTAACTACTAAACTGTTATCTGTGTCTATGAGTTTTTGTTTGTTTGTCTTGTTTGTTGCTTTCAGTTTTATATTACATATATGAGTGAAGCCATATAATTCTTGACTTTTTCTGTCTGATTTATTTTGCTTAGCATGATAATTTCAGGATCCATCCATGTTGTCACAAATGGCAGTATTTTACCTTTTCATATGGCCGAGTAATATTCCATTGTATAGATGAACCACATCTTCTTTATCTAATCATGTATTAAAGGACATTCCTTTGTTAATTTATTCCTAAATATTTTATTTTTTGATGCAATTGTAAAGGGGATTGTTTTCTTAATTTCTCTGAAAAGAGTATATCTTTGTCTTGTTCTGGATCTTAAGGAAAACTCTTTTAGCTTTTCACCATTGCATATGATGTTAACTGTGCGTTTGTCATATGTGGCCTTTATTATGTTAAGGTATGTTACCTCTACTCCCATATTGCTAAGAGTCTTTATCATAAATGGATGTTGGATTTTGTCAAATGCATTTCCTGCATCTATTGACATAATCATATGACTTTTATCCTTTGTTTTGTTTATGTAGTGTATTACATTAAGTAATTTGTGGATATTGAACCAACCTTGCATCCCAGAAATAAATCCCAGTTGATCATACTATATGATCTCTGTAATGTATTGCTGAATTCAGTTTGCTAATATTTTGCTGTGGATTTTTGCATGTATTCGTTAGGGATACTGGCCTATAATTTTCTCTTTTTCTTCTTCTTCTTTTTTTTTTTTTGTAATGTCTTTGTCTGGTTTTGGAATCAGGGTAATGCTGGCCTCGTAAAGTGAGTTTGGGAGCCTTCTCTCCTCTTGTATTTTTTGGAATAGTTTGAGAAGGATAAGTGTTCATTCTTCTTTGAATGTTTGGTAAAATTCACTCGTGAGCCCATCTGGTCCAGGGCTTTGTTGTTGGGAGTTTTTCACTACTGATTCATGTTTGTTAGTAGTAATCAGTCTTTTCGCATTTTTCTGTTTCTTCTTAATTCAGTTTTGGAAGATCATATGTTTCTAGGAAATTATCCATGTCTTCTAAGCTGTCCAATTTGTTGACATATAATTGTTCATAGTATTTTCTTATAATCCTTTGTATTTCTGTGGTGTCATTTGTCACTTCCATTTCATACCTGATTTTATTTGGGTTCTCTTTTTTTCTTGATGAGTCTGGCTAGAGGTTTATCAATTGTGTTTATCTTTTCAAAGAACCAGCTCATCATTTCATTGATTTTTTTATTACCTTTTTAGACTCTATTTCATTTATAACTGCTCTGGTATTTATTATTTCCTTCTACTAACATTGGGAGTTGTTTATTCTTCTTTTACTAGTTCCTTTAAGTGTAAAGATTTCTTTGTTTATTTGAGATTTTCTTGTTTCTTGATGTAGGCTTCTTTTGCTATGAATTTCCCTCTTAGAATTGGTTTGGCTGTGTCCCGTAAATTTGGGGGCATTGTGTTTTCATTTTCATTTGTCTCAAGATATCTTTTGATTTCTTATCTCATTGTTAACCTACTCATTTTTTAGTAGCATGTTATTTAGCCTACATGTCTTTGTGTGTTTTTCAGTTTTCTTCTTGTAATTGATCTCTATTTTCATACCAGGGTGATTGGAGAAGATACTTGATATGATTTCAGTCTTCTTAAATTTATTGAGATTTGTTTTGTGGCCTAATACATGTTGTATCTTGGAAAATGTTCCATCTGTGCTTGAAAAGAATGTCTATTTTGCTGCCTTGGGGTGAAATATTCTAAAAATATCAGTTAAATGATCTGGTCTAATGTGTCATTTAAGATCAATGTTTTCTTGTTGATTTTCTGTCTAGGTGATCTATCCCTTAATGCCAATAGGGGATAGTTAAAGTTCCCTACTATGACTGTACTACTGTTAATCTCTCCCTTTATGTCGGTCAGTATTTACTTCATATATTCAGGTGCTCCTACATTGGATGCATAGAAGTTCAAAAGAGTTATATCCTTGTTGGACTGATCCCTTTATCATTATTGCATGCCCTTCTTGTCTCTTATTACAGCCCTTGTTTTAAAGTCTATTTTATCTAAGTAATGCTAAGAATTTCAATATTGTAACAGTCAGTTCAGTTATTCCGATATGTCCTGGCTGACTATCAGTCTAGATCAAAATGCCAAAGAGAATAATTTTAGAGAAACAAACATAGTGAATTCACATGATATTTTGTTTCTATTTAGATTATTGCCCTTTACTTTAAAATATGAAAATATAAAGCCAAAGTCCAGTAAATTGTAACTTGAGCTATATCAGAGTGGCTTTCAAATAAATACTTGATATATACAAAAGTACATCTTGAAGGCATTTTGGAAAGACGAGAGTGTTAAGAGAAGACAGAGGCAAACAATTCTAGATATGTTGAATTTGTGATAAGTTAGTTTTACTACGTTCTTCAGGTTATCATTGGAAAGGAAAATTAACCTAAAGAGAAAATGTATTTCTTAAATTGGGTGGTGGATTTATGGATTTTTATTAACAATGTTATATACATTGTTTTGAATGAATCAAATATTTCATACTAAAAGGGGGAAAGACTATAAAGTTTGTAAAAGTAAATATGACAACAGTATATTTAAAAGAGCCTTTTATATAGCAAGTGTCTTGTTATAATATTTTAAAACTTATGTTCTCTTGTAGTTGAAAAACCGAGGTCGCTGGGTCCATTGGACTGAATTAATTAAAAGTACTAATTTAGGAAATAAACGTGTCAAGATTCAAGATATCATAGTCCCTACAATGGACACAATTAGATACACATTTCTAATGAATTTGAGTATTACCTATGCAAAGTAAGAAACTCTTATAAACATACACTTTAAATATAACAGTGACATTCTAATAGAATATGTGAAGTAAACTTTGAAGTCATTCATTTTCAGATAACTGAGACCCTGGGGGACTAATTGACATGTCCACAGTGACATCTGTTACTAGTCACAAACCTAGAATCCAGGTTTCCTACTGCCCATTTCAAATTCTTTGCCATCATAGTTTGTTGCCTCATAAGCTACCTTATATTTCTTTTATTTGTAACATTAGACTAAAAGTCAGTTACAATGTTATTGTTAAGTAGGTATGCATTCTACTCGAAGGTTCACTATACTCCTGAGGTATCAGACTAACCATGATCCACATTCTCCCATTATATTTAGCATTTTTCAAATATGTCCTATGCTAGTTAACTTAAGATGAACATGAAAAACTCAGACTTAAATCAGAAGAGTACATCAAAAAAGAGTACATGAAACTGATCAGATGTTTAGCACGTACCATAGGCATATCCATATCTACTTTTTTAATAGCATTTTTGTCATTATTTTTCATTTAAAACATTAGCATATTTCATCATTAATACTATTTTAAGTAGACAAGCTCACATAATATGCATAAATGTCATGATTTGTTGTTGATAAAGAACTTGTTTCTTAGTGAATTTTGTGACAATTTTATCTTGTTAAAAAAACATGAAAATAGCTTATAGTTTATGAGGTAACATTATTTTATTCCTGTTTCGAGTTTAGTGGCTAATATTAAAAACTTTCTTAGGCAAGGAAGGCACTTGCCAGTTCTGAGGGATTTCTAGTATGGGAGTTCTTTTGAGCCATGAACCATTTGTCAGAATAATGCTTTTAAATAAATAATATAAATATAATATTACAAAGGAAACCACATATTGAAATACATTTATTAAAATATTGAACAAATATGGGCAATAGTAGTAATATATGTGCTTCTTTATTAACACATTAAATTATAAGATCTAGCAATAAGTCTGATGACTGTCATAATTTTGAAGAAGTAATAACAAGGGATATTTTTGAGATTTTATTAACAATTGTAATCTTTAGTATAATATCTGTGATTTCTATTGGTGACAAAGACACAGGTACTATTAAAAAATTACTCCATTTTAGTTAAGGATAGTGAAAGTAAAGACATAACCTTTTTGCCATCCAAGTTCACATATTCTCTGAATACTGTCTAAGAATTTCTTCAGATGGTCCATGGACCCCAAGTTAAGAACGGTATTTCATTTACTAAAATTATTTTAATAAGCAGTTTTTCATAAGATGAGTGTTTCTCAGACTGGGACACACAGATAAATCCTCAGGTGTTGCTGTAGTTCTAAAAGAACCTTAATTTTATGTTTATGCTTCAGTGATAATTTAAAAAATGAATGTTAGCATAATTTGGGTTACTTAGATGACCCATTCTAACTGAATGCTGTTGTTCAGTTTTAGTGCCAGCCTTTGTGTTTGTCCTTATGTACTGTATGGTGCCAAGTTATCACTCAAAGTGACAGTATTTAATTTTTAATCAGTGTTTCAAACTGGTATTTCCCAGAGTTCTGTGATCATAAACTACTAGGATTTTTTTTTCCTTTAAAATTATTTACGATCATTCAAGAATGAGAAACCTTGCTTGAATCTTCACTGAATGGAAAATTTCTTAGAGTTTGCTTTTAGACAAGTATTTTCAGTTAGTAACTCTGACTTGGTTCTAAAATGCTATTAACAGTATACATAACTGTTAGCTTTAGAATTCACTGTCATTTAGTTTCTCACAGAAACTTTATGCTATTGAGGTAACTGAAACAGCCTAAACCTATCTTACTGTCATCATCAGTCTATTTGACACTGCACGCCCTTGCCTGTACATCTAACTAAAAAATACAAACATTTCACTTTTTTGAGGAGACAAACTTTGGCTTTCTTTTCTGAAAAGTTAAGCATGTTATTACTTGTTCTATGTGTGTTTTTTTATATAGCAATGTTACATCTGTTCAAATAATAGTTTGCTATTATTATGCCAGTTGTTACTTTACAGTCTTTCATGAAATAACAATGATAGACTACAATGTGAATTTTTAGATGAAGATGATATGATTATTATTTACATTTTCAACCAACTCCAACTTCTTTTAGTGGAAATGTATTGACTTTTTTCCCTTTCAAATGATATGTTCATTGTTTTCATAAAGGCCACTGCTTTTTGTGGGTCCAACGGGTACAGGAAAATCAGTGTACGTGAAGGATAAGCTAATGAATCACTTGGAAAAGGACAAGTACTTTCCTTTTTATGTTAATTTCTCTGCACGCACCAGTGCCAACCAGGTTCAGGTTAGTTTAAAGCCAGACACATGGGTCTATAATTATTATTTTTTATTTATTTGGTTAGTGTTCAAAATTGTGTATTAAATGAACAGCTGTGTAAAATATTCTATGAATTTAAATAAAACTTCAGAACTCTTATTTTTGGCATTACAAGTAAGTTTCAAAAGTCAGGTTTTGAGGACAAATGTTTGAGAGAATATTTTTGCATTAATACTGGATTAGAGCTTTGTAAATTTTTTTTAAGCCCAAGAAGAAGCAATGATTGATTTCATAACTGGAAAAGGGGTTATAAGAGAGGGGAGTGAGGGGAGAGGGAGAGAGAGAGTGAGAGAGAGAGAGAGAGAGAGAGAGAGAGAGAGAGAGAGAGAGAGAGAACTTTCTAGACTCTCCTAGATGATCCTTAGTGGCATCTGCTGCTTACTAAAGCTGTTTCATCACTGAAAGATCTTTTAAACCATCGACTATTGTATGAACTTCTGTGACAAGAGCCATATACCTGTGCATCCCACCTGTTACCTCCCAAAATACCATGATTAAAGAAGTACTACATAAGATCTTTTCTACTCACCATTTTTTCATCCATTCCTAAATTTATGTCTGCCCATTTCCCCCTGACCTATCAGGCTCATTTCTGTTCTTTTAAGCCGATAGAATTCCCTTAATCTCAAAATTTTACAAATTTAGATTAGTGCTTTTAGATATTGGGTAAGTAAAGTTAATAGATATGTTGGAGTATCCAATGAGGAAAATAGTGTGTGTGTGTGTGTGTGTGTGTGTGTGTGTGTGTGTACACACACATGCATGTGTGTACAATATAAATAAATATGTATGTATGAGATGTGATAAAAAATCGATGAATGTTTAAATTAAAAAAAAATTATTACAGTAAAAGACATATTACCATTAATCCCCCTCAAAATACTCCCCCTCAGTTCTCACACACTTATCCCATCCCATCGTTCTTGCCACTTTCTGAAGCAGTTTTGAAAGTCCTCTTTGGTGGATGTCTTCAGTAGCTCTGTCACGGCTACCTCAATGTCCTGAATTGATTCAAAATGTTTATCTTTCATGGTCATTTTAACTTTGGGGGAGAGCCAGAAGTCCCAAGGTGCCAGATCCGGTGAATAAGGTGGATGAGGACACACCATAATGTTTTTATTTGACAGAAGTTGCCGTACCAGAAGCGATGTGTGACATGGAGCGCTGTCATGATGGAAGATGAAGACACGAAAGAGGATTTCCAGAACTGCTTCAGAAAGTGGCAAGAACAATGGGATAAGTGTGTTCAAAGCCAGGGGGAGTATTTTGAGGGGGATTAATGGCAGTGTGCCTTTTACTGTACAGTAAGTCCCTGACTTATGAACATTTGAGTTGCGAACTTTCACAGATAGGAACGGACCTCGCATTATGAACTTTCGTAGATGCGGAAGTAGCTCACATGTCTGCCGGACATTGTCACAGTTGTGCTTCTGTGTGCTTACTGTACAGTGTGATAGCGTACAATACTGCAGTGCCCAGTCAGAGCCCAGGATGTCCGGAAGCAAGAGGAAAAGCAGGGGTGATGTGGAGGGGATGGCTAGAAAGCGCAAAGCAATAACCATGGAAACAAAAGTGAAAATAATTGAGAAATTGGACCAAGACGAAAAGATGGTAGACGTCGCTCGTTCTTATAACATGAATCATTCAACTGTTGGCTTTACATTGTATATTTGTGTCAAAGGTGTATAAGACTTACTTTGTTGGGCTTACAAACGAATCCGACTTAGGAGCATTCTCCTGGAACGGAACTCGTTCGTAAGTCGTGGACTTACTGTAATAAATTTTTTTATTTAAACATTCATTGTACCTTTTGATCACAGCTCGAATGTAACAATTCTTAGCACATAGAAGCGTTTCAATAAATGCTCTTTGAATAATGTTAAATTTGAAATTTGATATCACCCTAAAAATGGATAAATATAAATAAATAAACATGCACATAATGCTGCTTGGCATTATTTTCTTACATAATTAGACTTAAATTCCTAATTTTTTTCTGGTATTAAGTGTGGCTACTAAACTTTCTTTTTTATATTTTAGAACATTATTATGGCTAGATTGGATAAACGACGCAAAGGAGTTTTTGGACCACCTATGGGAAAGAAGTGTATAATTTTTATTGATGACATGAATATGCCTGCATTGGAGAAATATGGAGCTCAACCTCCTATTGAATTATTACGACAATTTTTTGACTGTGGGAATTGGTAACTATGTAATTGAAGTCTTAATTAGCCATGCTGAAGTCATTTTTTGTTCTCTTTTTCTATTTTAGTTTCTCACATCAAAATATACATTTTTTTCAAGTTATTTGTGAAAGAAAATGATTTTCCTAAACAGAAATTTTTGGAAGACTTTTCTATACCATTTTTATACCATTCTTTCCTCTGAATGTGTGCATTAGATAACTAGAATTAATAATCCAGTATTGGAGATATTTATATTCAACAATGTAGTAATTTTTTCCTTTTAAACTATTATTTTTCAATTATTGAAAATAATTTGCAGATTATATCTTTCAAAGTACCATTCTTCCAGGGCTGTGAATTTATGGGTAGTCTCCAACTTTAGTAACCATAATAAGCACCCTGTGTTTCTTCCATTCTCTGTATTTTCTGTGACTGTTTGGGACTACCATATCTTTGAGATAGCTTGGTAGTTTTAACAGCAATTTCATAGATAACTCTGTGCTCCTTTCACCCCCATTTTATGATAATATTATTAGTTTCCAACATGTAAGACATTGTATCTTTTAGTTAGGGTTAATAATTCTTCATTTCCTTCTCTTAAATATACTTTCCTAATCTCCAATATATCATTATTTTTATCTCAAGTCAAGAGTAGACTAATTTTGAATCTAATTCATATTTTGGAAATACATTTTTGTTATTTCTGTAGGCCCTTGGAATCCTGCCTCCAGGAAATAATCGCTGTTAATCGTATATTCCCTATTCTCCAAGTTTTTTTTCTTTATACATATATTTTTTAAAAACAGACTCATGTTACACATACTGTTTTGCAACTTGTTCGCACTTAAGTATTTATCTTGAGCACCTATCCATGTTATTTGTCTCATTCATTTTAATATTTTTAATACATTTAAAATTGTCTTTTAATACTATTTAGTTGTGTGGATCTTGCCATACTTTACTTAGGCAGTCCCCTATTGACAGCTATTATGGTTGTTGCCAAAACCCAAATCATGTTTTTTTATTTTCTAGTGTGCTCCTAATGAAGCTACTGGTTATATAGATTTCTCTCACTACTCTTCTCTGCTTTTTGCAAGAACTTCAATATTAAAGGACTTAATGGCCTATTGGAAATAGTAGCCTTTCAAAGGAGTGGCTCCAACTAAATGGAGCTATTTAGATACCCCTTTCTGATTAAAACTTCTTTGGAGCTTTGTTATTTCCTAATGGGTTCCTTTTTATATAAAAAAGTGTGTAGTTACTATTCAGACATCCTTGTGTTCTCTGAAGATAAGATTTGAGATGAGAAAAAGAATCAGGACTTTGCTGTAAGTAGGACAACTATGTAATTTATTGTTCAAACTGGGGCAATTCTGAGAGTAAAAGGGAAGTGTTATTAATTACTGTAGGACAAGCACAAACCAGAATTGACCTAGGCAAAATGGGACATATGGTTATCCTACCTATAACCAGCTACAAACAAGATTGATCTCTCCTCCGTGCTCTGGATTTGGAGTAAGAAGAGGAGGAGCAAGAGAGTCAAATTGGGAAAAAGAGTAGGAGGAAAGAAAGGGAAGGGCAAGGGGAAGAGACATTGTAGATACCCAGAATCTGGGCAACAGAATCAGTGTCAGTGAATGGAGAAATAGAGTGCTGCTTAAAAAAAAAGTTCTCTCCTACTCCTAGCATTATCGAAAGTTCTTCCTTTTAGAGAAGCTAAAATCAGATTAAGTTTCTAGGGAGATCTTCATTTCATTACATCTTATTGGCTTTATCACTGATAGTTTTGAATTTTTATGTGCTTTCAAGGTATGACCTTAAGGATACAAGTAAAATCACATTGGTTGACGTAGAGCTGATTGCTGCCATGGGCCCTCCAGGTGGTGGAAGAAATCCAGTTACTCCCCGTTTTATTCGACATTTCAGCACCTGCACTATTAATACTTTTAGTGATGAAACAATGGTCCGAATCTTCTCATCAATTGTAGCATTCTACCTTAGGACTCATGAATTTCATCCGGAGTACTTTTTAATTGGGAACCAAATTGTCAGTGGGACTATGGAGGTGAGCAAATACTGCAGTACAAAATGTTTAGCATAGAGTATATCCCTCATTTGGTCTTTACTTTTTTTTTTTTTTAACATTTTTTTCCCTTAGACAACTACTTTAGTCTTGAGTGTCAGAGAAACTGTTAAGAAGGCTTGAGAACAGGAAGATTATAGGCTTTGAAATTAGGTAATCTAACTGGGTTTGAGCCTTGAGTATTTCCTAGCTGTATGGCCTTGAGCAAGTAATTTGATCTCCCAGAAACTCATGTTTTTAATCACTACAATGGGAGATAATACCTATTTCACAAGATTGTTACAAGGAAATCATCCAGAACCAGTATGTGCCACATTGTAGGTATTTCCCTAATTACCAGATTCCTGCTCTGGTATTTATTTTTCTTTTTTCTTCTCTTCCCTCCCTTTTTTCATGTTTGTCTTAAAAATAAAAGACATTTAAGCAGCTTAGAAATATATTATTTTTAGCCAGATCACATAATTTAGGAGTAGCAGTAGTAGGCCAAAGAGCAGCTCTTAACTTACTCAACATTCAGCATGTCTTATCTGCCTCTGCTCAGAGGCCAGGGCCAGCCTCATCACTAATGGTAAAGGGGAAAAAATGTATTTAAGGTAAGTCAGTGATAATCTCATTGAACTAAGCTTTTGGGAGCCTTGATAAAGTGGGGTTCACTTTGGGATCACTGCAACAAAAGCAAAAAGCTCCCTAGAATCATTCCATTAGTTTCCACAAGAGCACTGTATCTTTCTAAAGTTCTTCTCCTCTTGTTCTGGTGGAAAATTTATGCTGATAAAGTAGAGAAACTATGAGCAAAGGGATACTGTACTTATTCTGATAAAGAAAAGTGCTTCTATTTATAAAATATAATGTTTGTATTTCAGGCATCTCCTGGAAAGCGGGGGGGAGTTGGTCAGGCAGACAGGGATACAGAAGGGATTCTTCTCCTCCCCCCCCACCCCCCACCCCAGTCTTGTCTTTGAAGCAGTATAGATCTACCATGTGTGGAGAGTAGCGGAGGGAGATGAATCATAGAACACATATAAATAAAAAATAATTTTAGTTATTTTTTGGGCTAGATTATAAAAGATTTAATTTATCTTTCTTAAAGAAAATATTAAACTTTTGGTGAATTCAGCATGTAGTAAAATATACTCTGTTTCCATATTATAGCCAGTTAAGTTGGAGGGAAGAAGTGGGAGAGAGAAAATAAGAAAGAGAAGAAAAGGGAGAGAACACACTGGTTTGTTTTGAAGTCATTTGTAGTCTAAAGGAAGTTGTTTCATCCTTCTCTTCATATGGAATGCTTCAGAATGAGTTATCTGAATTCACTTTCTATTAAAGTGTTTACTTAATCCCAGGCCATTCACCTTTAAATGGGACAACCATAATAACTGGGAAATAAAAGTATTGTTGCTTCTTAGGCTTGGATGGAATCAGATAACAGTAAGTTCTCTCAACGTTATAATACCTGGTTGAGTGCTATAAACTAAAGTAAATACATTATGCTATGCTAGGTTTAAGTGCTATACAATTTTCCAAGCCGATGTAATCTGATAGGATAAATAAAATATTTTATGTAACACACAATCTGTTACATGGCTTTGCTGATTATAAGCATTTTATTTCTGCTTCCCCCCCCCCACCCATTTTCAGATCTATAAACGATCCATGGAAAATCTTTTGCCTACTCCCGCAAAATCTCACTACACTTTCAACTTGCGTGATTTTTCACGTGTCGTCCAGGGCTGCTTACTCATTGAAAGAGATGCTGTGGAGAGCAAGCACACTATGACCCGGCTGTTTGTGCATGAGGTTCTTCGAGTGTTTTATGATCGCCTCACTAATGATGAGGATAGATCCTGGCTGTTCAGTTTAACCAAAATTGTTATAAAGGACCATTTTAAAGAATCATTTGATAGTATCTTTTCACATTTGAGGAAAGAGAATGCACCAGTGAGTATATTTAGTGATTAAAAACATATTAAGTTAAAACAGTACAATAGCATGAATTATTACAGCCATGCTATTTTTGCATTTAAAAAATACTGCTTCCTCATGATCATATTCCTTTACCTTTCCTCATAGATAGGTATTTATTTTGAGAAGATTTGTCTTCAGAGGTATTATGTTTGCGACATAGAAGTTATTTAAAGAATAAAACTTTATATGATAGGGGCTAAATGATATAATAGATGTAAAGTGCTAACTATGGTGACCATCCCTTACTAACTACTCAATAAATGCAAGTCACTCAGAATGACTTCGCCAAGGGAGTAGGGGTGTACTTTTTTTTTTAAATAGAAAAGGGCTGTTTTCTTTTTATTTCCTAAAAATATAATATAATTTCAGGTATTAATTTTATAACTACATATTTACAACCCTAATATTTTAAAGAATTATCTAATTGATAATCATCCTATAACATGGATAAAACAAAACTTTGTATAACATTTAAAAATTTTTATTTTAGAAAACATTTTTAAGTCTTATGATTTGTTGATTTTTGTCCTATAGGTAACTGAAGAGGACTTAAGAAACCTCATGTTTGGTGACTATATGAATCCTGACCTTGAAGGAGATGAGAGAGTTTATATTGAAATTACAAATATTCATCATTTTAGCGACATTGTAGAACAATGTTTAGATGAGTATAATCAAACTCACAAAACAAGATTGAATCTTGTCATTTTCAGGTACCTACAGTTGGTATTAATGGTTGAAATTGCTATTTGTAAAAATTTAGTGTGAAATATTTTGAATGTACAAAAAGGTATAAGGAAAAATTTGGTGAATAACCTTGTACCCATAACCGAGCTTAAGACATAAAATATTAGCAGTTTATTTGAAGTCCCTTGTGTAGCACACCTTCCCTCACTGCATCCGCATCATACCCTGCAGGAGTCAAAGGAAACTCATGTGTTTATCTAGACTTTTACTACACATGTGTGTTCTTAAACATATATGCACTGTCTTATTTTGCATGTTTAAAACTCATATAAATGGTGTTTTACAATATGTATTCTTTTGCAAGTTGTTTTATTTTGTATTGTTTGTGAGATTTACAAAAAAATGAATTTTTACTACTGCACTGTATTCCACTGTATAAAACAATGTAGTCATTCTTCTGAGATAGACTTTTTAGGTGTCTTTTAATTTTTGCAATCATAAAAAAGGTTTGAACACTCATGTCTCCTTGGGCACATGTGTAAGAATTTCTCTAGGCTATATTCCTAGAAGTGGAATTATTGTGTCATGGTATGTAAGCATCTTCTACTTTACTAAGCTTTGCCAAAGTATCTTTAAAAATGATTTTTATTTTTAAGAGCTTCCATTGTTTCTTACCCTTAGGATTAGGATTGCTAAACTTGGTAAGTTTTGCCCATCTAGGGAGAGTGGAATGGTATTCATCGTGAATCTAACTTTAATTTCTCTAATCACTAGTGAGGCTGTCTTTTCTTAATTTGTTATTTTGTGAATAACTGATTTCCTATTTCTCACATAGAAATCTTTATATTAAAAAAATTGACTGAGTGGCTCAGTTGGTTAAGAGCTCGCTCAAGAGTTTGAGCTCTGAGCAACAGTGGTTCGAGTCAGCCCGAGCTGAGCAGCCGTGAGCTGCCAACAGGTGGCGGGATGGCTCAGCTAAAAAAAAAAAAAAAATTTGAAGAAATGTTTTCAATGAAAGTAAAAATATACTTCCAATATAAGAAGTTATAATTTCATTTTATTTCTGTAATTTGTGTGTTACATTTCCTGAATTTGTACTTTAAACAGTTTTCCTTTGCATCAAACAATCCGATTTTAACTGCTTTTGAAAAATCACACATTTTGATGATTACGTCTTTAAAATTGTGATAGTACGTGTGGGACAGCAAAGTCCATCCTTCTAGAAAACTAAAAAAATAGTTACATGTAAATATACATTTACATTTATATTTTCAAGTATAATCATGTTGATATTTTGTAGGTATGTACTGGAACATTTATCACGAATATGCCGAATTCTAAAGCAGTCTGGTGGAAATGCTTTGCTTGTTGGACTTGGAGGAAGTGGTCGTCAATCTTTAACTCGTCTGGCTACATCCATGGCAAAAATGCAGATTTTCCAACCAGAAATTTCTAAAAACTATGGTATGAATGAGTGGAGAGAGGATCTAAAGGTAAAATTATGAACAAATATAGTGTCAAAAATAATATCAGTGCATTCTTTTACCTGTGAAGAGAAAAGAGCCAATTTGTATAGCTATGTGCTAAGTGCTTTACATACATGATCTCATTCTATAAGTAGAACATTTCAATACAGCAGGTATGGTTGTCTCTGTATTTTACTGGTGAGGAAACCGAAGTTGAGCTTCGCTTCTTTGGAGCTGTGTTTTTGTAACCAATAGAATAGTGGAGGGCATACTTGGGGCTTTCATCCTCATGTGTGTACAACTCTGCAGGCCCCAGAAGAGAGATGGCCCAAAGTGAAAAAAAAAAAAAGCAAAGGAGCTATTGCTGGATGTTTTTCACTTTCATTTTCACAGATCCTCACATACTAAATTTCTACATGCTAAAAGTTAACATAAAGAAAAGGTAGCATTTGATATCTTTTTTAATGAAAGTGATTACAACTATAAACTTCCTTCTTAGCACTGCTTTAGCTCCATCCCTATAAATGTTGATATGTTGAGCTTTCATTTTCATTTGTTTCAAGAAATTTTCTTATTTCACTTATGATTTCTCCTTTGACCTATTGGTTATTTAAGAGTTTGTTGTTAAATTACCATGTATTTGTGGATTTTTCAATGTTCCTTCTGCTATTTACTTCTAGTTTCATTCCATTGTGATCAGAAAAGATGCTCGATATGATTTAAATCTTCTTAAATTTGTTAAGGCTTTTGTGGCCTAGCATGTGATCTATCTTAGAGAATATTCTGTGTGTGCACTTAAGAATATGTATTTTGCTGTTGTTGGGTGAAGTTTTATGTATATTTCTATTAGGTCTAATTGGTGTATAGTGTTATTCAAATCCTCTATTTCCTTACTGCTCTTCTGTCTGGTTGTTCTATCCCTTATTGAAAGTCAGGGTATTGAAGTCTCCTACTATTATGTACCTATTTCTACCATCAATTTTGTCAATGTTTGTTTCATATATTTAGGAGCTCTGCTGTTTGGTGAATAAATATTTATAATTGTTACTACTTTCTGATGAATTGATTCTTTTGTCATTATATAATGTTTCTTTATATAATGTCCCTTATAAGAGTTTTCTACTTACAGTCTATTTTGTCTGGTATTAGTACAGCCACTCCTCTTTTTTTGGTTACCATTTGCATGGAACATCTTTCCCATCCTTTCATTTTCAGCCTATGTGTGTCCTTAGGTCTAAAGTAAGTCTCTTAAAGGCAGTGTGTCTTTGGATCCTGTATTTTTATTCACTCAGCCAATATATGTCTTTTGGGGAGGTTATTCATTTACATTTAAAGTAATCTTCCTGAAATATTTAATGATTTGGGGAAGTATCATCTCAAGGGAAAATACAATATTTAAATCATATAACAAGAATTTGTTAAAAGTTTTTCCCTTGGGAAAGGGTTTGGAAAATGAAGAATACGGGAGAGAGATTTAATTTTTATTTTATATATTTTATAATATTGTGAGTTTTTTTTACTTTGTACAGGATTATGTTTATGATTTTAAAAATTGTATAAAAAGAACTCAAAAAATAAAATTTTATTATAAAAAACAAAAAGAAACAAAAAATAAAGTAATTGCTGATAGAGAAGGATATATTATTGGCATTTTGTTACTTGTTTTTTGTATGTTTTGTAGCTTTTATTGTCCCTCATTTTCTCTCATAATGCCTTCTTTTGTGTTTTGTTGATTATTGATAGTGACATGCTTTGATTCCCTTCTCATTTTCTTTTGTGTATATTCTATAGATATTTTCTTTGTGGTTACTATTGTGATTACATAAGACATCTTAAAGTTATGACAACCTATTTTAAACTAACAACTTCAATTTCATACAAAAACTCTATTCTTTTACATTTGCCCCTCCCAACTTTATGCTATAAATATCACAAATGACATCTTTATAGATTGTGCAGCCATTAACATAGATTTGTGGGGGTTTTGTATGTTTGTCTTTCAGATTCTATACAGGAATTGAAAGTGGACTTATACAACACAACTGCAATAATATAGATTTCTGTATTTGTGTATATACAGATGCTCCTCAACTTATGATGGGGTTATGTTCCAATAAACCTATCGTAAGTTGAAAATATTGTAAGTCAAAATGCATCTAACACACCTAACCTACTGAACATCATAGCTTAGCCTAGCCTAACTTCAATGTGTTCAGAACACAATATTCAAAAAACGCTGGCACCACAGTACATTGCAGAGTATTGGTCATTTACCCTCATGATCTTATGCTTTACTGGGAACAGCTTGCTGCCTCTGGCCCGCATCATGAGAGAGTATTGTATCACTAGCCTGGGGAAAGATCAAAATTTGAAATTCGAAGTACAGGTTCTATTGAATGTGTATCACTTTTGCACCATTGTAAAATTGAAAAATTATAAGTCAAACCTTCATAAGTCAGGGACCATCTGTATTTACCTTTAACAGAGAACTTTATACTTTCGTATGGCTTTGTGTTGTTGTGTAGCATTTTCCCATTTCATCCTAAAGGAGTCCCTTTAGCATTTATTGAAAGGCAGATCTAGTGGTGATAAATTCCTTCAGCTTTTATCTATCTGAGAAAATCTTCATTTCTTTATTTTTGAAGGACAGTTTTACAAATACAGTCTTCTTGGTTGACAGTTTTTTTCTTTACACACTTTGAATATATCATCTGTAGTGGCAGGGGGAGAAGGAGGAGCACATGCTAGGGGGAACTAATTGATTTATTTAATAATATTTAATTAATTTATTTAGCAACATCCAATCAATTGAGTTAGCAGTATACAATAGCAAAAGACAAAGGCAATCAAGGTAATTAAAAGAATGCAATCAAAAGAATGCAATGATAGAAGGTAAAAGGCAGTTAAGATTACACACACATTAATAACAATGTTATGCCAAAGAAGCTCACCAACCTGTGGGAAGATAATGGGGGTCAGGTTTGGAACCAAAAGACCTTGTCAGGTCCACAGCTGGAAACGGGCATCCCCCAATGTTGCAAGCTGCATGCTGTCAAAGAAGCTCACTGAACCATGGGAACAACACTGGAGAGGCCGGGAACCAGCCAGACCTAACCAGGTCTGTGGCTGGAAGTCAGGGTATCTCCTGATGTTGTAAGCTGTAAGCTGTATTCAAGTTTTCAAAAATGCTAGAGTGATGACAACTCATCAACAGAAGAATTTTGTATTGTCAACTGAGGCAAGCTCCAATCTCTCACTCCAAAACAATCCAACCCTGAAAAACAGTCCTGAAACAGCAATCTCTTGAAAGAGCAATCCAACAGCA
Source organism: Hipposideros armiger (assembly GCF_001890085.2). Classification (NCBI taxonomy): domain Eukaryota; kingdom Metazoa; phylum Chordata; class Mammalia; order Chiroptera; family Hipposideridae; genus Hipposideros; species Hipposideros armiger. The sequence continues at coordinate 3,039,626 of NW_017731537.1, forward strand.
AAATCTTATGTCACCTGAGGTCTGTCTTATATATCTCTTTAGATGCACCCCAGAGCCAAGTTTTTGTTCCTGCCTCCCCTGTCAAGGAATGGCCAGTTCCGGGAGGGTTTGACAGTTAATGACAAGAATGTTGCCTATCTGGTTGATGAAAAAAATACCCACTGTTCTTGCCTGGGTCCATTGGCCCAAGGCCTTCCAAAGCTTGGCAACGTGCCTGTTACGTTATTCTGATATAACTTAGCCACTTCACTTCATCTGCTGATGTGGACAAAACAGACAGAAAGCAACATTATTTCATCTCTCCCCTGCTGGAAATGAGATGAAGGGGGGAATTCGCTCAACCCCCAACCAAGAATTCTCTTAACCCTAAGCTAACCATCACCCCACATGCAGCTTCTCATGTGATGGAACAAAAAGCCAACAGACAAAAGTTAACATTAGCCAATGAAGGCAAATTTTCTTAACATCTTTCCCACATAATCTCACTCCATTCTTGCCTGCAAAGTTTCTGCTGAGAAGCTCCCTTGTATGTGAGGAGCTGCTTTGCTCTTGCTGCTTTCAAGATTATCTCTTTGTCTTTGACTTTCAACATTGGGTTATAATGTCTCTTGGTGTGTGGAACTATTTGGCTTTATCATAGTTGGAGTTTGTTGAGCTTTAATTGGTGTGTTCATTTATATCCTCAAATTTGAGAAGTTTGGATTATTATGTCTTCAGATAAATTCCCTGCTCCTTTCTCTCTTTTCCTTCTGATACTCCCATAATGCATATATTGATCCATTTGATGGTATCACATAAGTCCATTAGGCTCTGTTCGCTCGTTTTCATTTATTTTCTGTTCCTCTGACTCAGTGATTTCAAATGACCTGTCTTTGAGTTCACTGACACTTACTTCTGCTTCATCAAATCTGCTGTTGAATACTTCTCGAAAAATTTTCAGTTCAGTTATTGCATTTTTCAGCTTTAGTATTTCTGTTTAGCTATTTTTTTTATAGTTTCAATCCCTGTTGATATTCCCATTTGTTTAATGCATTGTTTTCTTGATTTCCTTTACATGTCTATCTGTATTCCCTTCATTTATTGAGCATCTTATAACAGTTATTTTACATAGTTCTTATCAGAGAGTTTACAGAACTGTTTCTTTAGGAGCCTTATTTTGGAAACATTAATTGAGCCATGTTTCTCTGTTTCTTTGTATGCCTTGTGATCATTTGTTTAGTTTTGAGCACTTGATAAACTGCCACCTTTCCCAGTTTTCAAGCAGGGAGAAAACTTAATCAATCAGCATGACTAGAGGTTCTGCAACTTTTCAGAACTTTTCTGAGCATGCACCTTCTTTGGGGTTGTACATGTGTTTTTATTCTAGTACATACAGGTGTTTGGGGCTATTTTAATTTTCTTTTTCTTCTCATGAGCTTTTGGTTTTGGTTTGTATTGTATTCTCTGCCCTTAATCTCTTCTCCCCCTGGCACCTTCCTGTGGAACTTCAGATACTGCTGCTCCATTGTGCCAGAGTGCTTGCACAGAGTTTTCAGTGGCCTCCAACCTCATTTCTTTTTTTCAATTTTTTAAAATTGTATTGTTAGTTTCAGGTGTACAGAACAATGCAATAGTTATCCTTTTCACCCCTCACAAAGTAACAAACCCCAATATCATGCTTATCTATTACAATTCCATTGACTCCATTCCCACTCTCTACTCC